>NW_024035695.1:0-3332 GCF_002237135.1 Teleopsis dalmanni | reverse complement strand
GTATACGTGGTGTACTCGCATCATTTTTAATTTTGAATTTTGAATTTTGAAAATCGTAATCGTGTCGTATACGCTATGCACCGTAAGCACAAGTTTTGTTCAGTTCCATATAAAATGTACAATAGGCATGTATGCGAGTGCGAGTGCAAGTGTGAGTACGAGTGCCAGCGTGAATGAAAACCTTAAATGATAGAAAACTTTTCAAGTAAAAATACTAATTAAGAAGCTTTGCTTATATTCCTTGTCTTTATTGAATAAAATTTAATAAAACAACAATCTATTGATTGCGCCTATTTATTAGCACTAGCACTAGCACTAGCACTAGCACTAGCACTAGCACTGCATTCATATGTTAAATTTTTTAATAAAAATATAAGTATGTATAAAATTTTATTCTTCCTTAAAGATTAAGTTAAAGTTAAAGTTAATATTGAAGTTAATATTACAGGCAATAGTACTACATAATTAAGCATGTAAAATACAAACACGGATATTTTCAATAACAGTTTTAGTTTAATTTTTCTATTCTGTTCATATTAACTTCACTAGAGAAGAAGAAAAAAGAAACTTTTCTATTTTATTTTATTTAAATTGAAATGAAAAATAAAATAAAATAGCTTTGGAAATAGTTTTAGAGTATTTTCTATTTTCTATTTTCTATTTTCCATTTTCCATATTATATATAGTACGTAGTAAGTAGTACGTATAAGATAAGAATAAGAATAAGAATAATAATAAGAATAAGAATAATAATAAGAATAAGAATAAGAATAAGAATAAGAATAAGAATAAGAATAAGAATAAGAATAAGAATAAGAATAAGAATAAGAATACGAATAAGAATAAGAATAAGAATAAGAATAAGAATAAGAATAAGAATAAGAATAAGAATAAGAATAAGAATAAGAATAAGAATAAGAATAAGAATAAGAATAAGAATAAGAATAAGAATAAGAATAAGAATAAGAATAAGAATAAGAATAAGAATAAGAATAAGAATAAGAATAAGAATTAGAATAAGAATAAGAATAAGAATAAGAATAAGAATAAGAATAAGAATAAGAATAAGAATAAGAATAAGAATAAGAATAAGAATAAGAATAAGAATAATAATAAGAATAAGAATAAGAATAAGAATAAGAATAAGAATAAGAATAAGAATAAGAATAAGAATAAGAATAAGAATAAGAATAAGAATAAGAATAAGAATAAGAATAAGAATAAGAATAAGAATAAGAATAAGAATAAGAATAAGAATAAGAATAAGAATAAGAATAAGAATAAGAATAAGAATAAGAATAAGAATACGAATAAGAATAAGAATAAGAATAAGAATAAGAATACGAATAAGAATAAGAATAAGAATAAGAATAAGAATAAGAATTAGAATAAGAATACGAATACGAATAAGAATAAGAATAAGAATAAGAATAAGAATAAGAATAAGAATAAGAATAAGAATAAGAATAAGAATAAAATAAGAAAAGAATAAGAATAAGAATAAGATTAAAATACTGGTAGATGTAGATTTTTTGAAACACTTTCTTCGCCAGCGACCATACCACGTTGAATACATCGGTTCTCGTCCGATCACCGAAATTAAGCAGCGTCGGGCGCGGTTAGTACTTAGATGGGGACCGCTTGGGAACACCGCGTGTTGTTGGCATCACAACACTTTTTTACTTTTTTCCTTTTTTTTGCGGTTTTAATTTTTTTTTATTTTATTTTGTTACTAATAATATTTTTCTTTATATCACATATCTATTATTTATTTATATAAAATGCAATTATTTAACTAATTTCTGCTGTATACGTATATTCGCATCATTTTTAATTTTGAAATTGTAATCGTGTCGTATACGCAATGCACCGTAAGCACAAGTTTTGTTCAGTTCCATATAAAATGTACAATAGGCATGCATGCGAGTGCGAGTCCAAGTGTGAGTACGAGTGCCAGCGTGAATGAAAACCTTAAATGATAGAAAACTTTTCAAGTAAAATTACTAATTAAGAAGCTTTGCTTATATTCCTTGTCTTTATTGAATAAAATTTAATAAAACAACAATCTATTGATTGCGCCTATTTATTAGCACTAGCACTAGCACTAGCACTAGCACTAGCACTAGCATTCATATGTTAAATTTTTTAATAAAAATATAAGTATATATAATAATTTTATTCTTCCTTAAAGATAAAATTAAAGTTAAAGTTAATATTGAAGTTAATATTACAGGCAATAGTACTACATAATTAAGCATGTAAAATACAAACACGGATATGTTCAATAACAGTTTTAGTTTAATTTTTCTATTCTGTTCATATTAACTTCACTAGAGAAGAAGAAAAAAGAAACTTTTCTATTTTATTTTATTTAAATTGAAATGAAAAATAAAATAAAATAGCTTTGAAAATAGTTTTAGAGTATTTTCTATTTTCTATTTTCTATTTTCCATTTTCCATATTATATATAGTACGTAGTAAGTAGTACGAATAAGAATAAGAATAAGAATAAGAATAAGAATAAGATTAAAATACTGGTAGATGTAGATTTTTTGAAACACTTTCTTTGCCAACGACCATACCACGTTGAATACATCGGTTCTCGTCCGATCACCGAAATTAAGCAGCGTCGGTCGCGGTTAGTACTTAGATGGGGGACCGCTTGGGAACACCGCGTGTTGTTGGCTCCACAACACTTTTTTACTTTTTTCCTTTTTTTTGCGGTTTTAATTTTTTTTTATTTTATTTTGTTACTAATAATATTTTTCTTTATATCACATATCTATTATTTATTTATATAAAATGCAATTATTTAACTAATTTCTGCTGTATACGTATATTCGCATCATTTTTAATTTTGAAATTGTAATCGTGTCGTATACGAAATGCACGTAAGCTCAAGATTTGTTCAGTTCCATATAAAATGTACAATAGGCATGCATGCGAGTGCGAGTGCAAGTGTGAGTACGAGTGCCAGCGTGAATGAAAACCTTAAATGATAGAAAACTTTTCAAGTAAAATTACTAATTAAGAAGCTTTGCTTATATTCCTTGTCCTTATTGAATAAAATTTAATAAAACAACAATCTATTGATTGCGCCTATTTATTAGCACTAGCACTAGCACTAGCACTAGCACTAGCACTAGCACTAGCACTAGCACTAGCACTAGCACTAGCACTAGCAATAGCACTAGCACTAGCACTAGCAATAGCACTAGCACTAGCACTAGCACTAGCAATAGCACTAGCACTAGCACTAGCACTAGCACTAGCACTAGCACTAGCACTAGCACTAGCACTAGCACTAGCACTAGCACTAGCACTAGCACTAG
>NW_024035694.1:0-3333 GCF_002237135.1 Teleopsis dalmanni | reverse complement strand
GGTATGAGAATGTAACTCCTCCACCCCTTGATTCGAGATTCTCCTGGATCTCGTTACTCCGTTAAATATTTTTTCTTAATTTTATCTAATTCAATGTCTTTAGATGAATGTTCTTAAATCTTATTTATAATTTTAATATTATTTTTCTTTTTTATGCAAAAAAAATATTATTACTATTGCAAGTATTATTACAAAAATTAAAAATCCACTTATTCCATAAGATACATTTTGATGAAATTTTAGTTCTTCAATTTGTTTAATATTTTCAAAATTTTTAATAGCGATTTTTCTGAAATTAATTTCTTTTGGAAAAGTGATATTGACATTGGTAGTCGGAATATAGAACTTGTCTTGTACCATCACTTTTTTATTTTCGAAAACAAATTGTCTTATTTTTATTTTACAATTATATATTGATATTAAATAATTCTTGTTTAAAATTACATTTCTATCATCACAATCTTGGATTGCTACATCATTCTTTGCATTCTTAATTACAAAAGTTTCTTCATCCATATTTAAAATTTCGAATTTGTTATTAAACTTTAATACACAATTTTGATAATAAATACAGTTTTGACTTTCTTTTAAGTTTTTTAAATCCATTTCCTCTTCGTAAGTATATACAATATTTTTTATTTCTATTACATGTTCAAGTTTTACATTAATTTCCATAAATTCCTTATTTGGCATTGGTACTATAGCTTTTACAAATGTTTTAATAAAATTTGTTGGTATTTTAATTGCAAAAATTAACATAGATTTTTTATATTCCATTATACCTAATTTTAATAACTTAAGTTTATAAAAATCAATATTGAAACGTTCTATTTCTTCAATGGATAATATACTTGGATGTAACATTTTATGTTTAGCGGCTGATATATTGTCTTGTATTTGGTTGAGTCTATTTTCTAAAAACCTAATTTTTTGCATTTGGTCAATATATAATAAATATTTAACAACTTCACTATTCTTTAATTTAATTTGTTCATAAATGGTTTTGATTTTTTTTCTGTCTTCTTCTACATTATTTTTTAAAGTAACCATGCTTTCATTAAAGTATTGATTTATTTGGACTTGTTTGTTTATTGTAGTAATGGAATTATGATTATTTTCTTCTGTAATTCGCAAATGTTCTAATATTTCCTGACGATCATCATCGTCCATAGTTCCGAACAACCATTTATATGTTTTACCAACGACGTTCAGCAACCCTCTTTTCTGCCTAACACTTTCTGAAGATGGAGTTATTGATTTTACTTTGGCTTGGAGTATTTCTATCTCTTTGTATAATAAATCTTTGTTAAAAATTTCTAAATTCTGTATATTTGCTTTGATTTGTATAATTATCAAGTTAATTTCATTTGGATCGATCATGTGTACAATTGTAATTGTGTGATTTATTATTTCTACTTCCCTCAATCTAATTTGAGTGTAACCAATTTCCTCAGTAATTTTGGAGACTTGTAACATTTGTTGGGTTCCTGTTATGAGCATCATCAGAGTCATTACAAAAGCCAGGATCTGCAAATTTATATGATCTTTTTATATTTGATGTGTGAATATTTTCTAATTTTCTTTTTATGAATTTAGGTTCATTTTTATGCCTAACATTTTTATAGTTCTTAATAAATCCTTCTGTACGGTTTTCTGTATAATTTTCTCGGTTTCGGTTTCTTTTGGAAATTCTAAAAAGTTTTGCTTCGTCCATTCGCTTTTTAATTAATTTGTGATCGATTTTGTTATATTCTACTTCTAATGGCGTAGCTTTTATTGTACTATGATAAGAATTATTATAGAATTTTATAGCTTTACACATTTGAGCTGTGATTGGAAGTTTTTCTGCTAAATTTAAGGTTCTTATACGTTCAGTAAGAGTATTATTTAACCTTTCAATATCGGAATTCCCTGTATGACTGTTAGGTTTTGTGGCATGGTAGTCTATACCTTTAGCAGATAGAAAGTCACGAACATTTCTGGAATTAAACTCATTATCAAAAATAAATGTTTTTGTATGCCCTTTTATGGCTAAAAATTTATTTATTTTTTCTACAATCGTTCGACTATTTCTGTCAGGTAAATTGAAAAAGATTGCATGTTTTGAGAATTTGTCAATAAAAATTATAAAAGATTGCTTACTGTTAACGTAAGTATCTATATGAACAATTTCATTTACAGTTGTGGGTGTTTGGGTGAATAGAAATTTTGATTTAATAGGATTTCGGTCATATTTCCCTCCATTGCAAATATCACAATTATTGATTATCTCATGAATTCTAATTTTCAGTTGTGGATGGTAAACCTTATGCTTCATTCCCTCATAAGTTGGAATAATTCCCGAGTGTCCTACTTCATATTTGTGAAAAAATGCTATCTGTTTCTTTAGTTCATGATCTTCCTGTATATCTTTGGCAAAATAGCTACACTTCACAAAGGACATTTTCTGATTATTTGAATATGTACTTAATAAAATTTGTTGTAACTTATTATACTCATGATGATTAAGTTCAGAGTATATTGCGACTTTGGCATTATCAAAATGTCTTCGTACTATATTAATAACATTTTCAGAGATAATATCCCGTTTATCGATAAAAACTCGTTTGTTTTTGAAAATATTGATTACTTCAACTGTCTTGGTTTTTACTAAGATTATTTGTTTCCTAAAACGGTTTACAATGGTATCAAGAATTTTAAAATGGTCATTAAAATTTTCTACCTGAGAATGGATAGTTTCGCCTTCAACTGATACATTATGGTTATTATCATTTTCTTCTAAATTCGTGTTATTATCTTGGGAGTTATTAGCTTGTACTTCCAAGGAAACTGATGTTTGGTTTTGTTGATTTTCGGCGCTTAAATTTTTGATTCTTAACATTTCATCCAAGGTGAATCCCAAATTTTCGGAATCTAACATATTTATTTCATCGCAATTAATTCGACTAAGAAAATCGGATATTTTATTTTCTTTTCCGGTAATGTAATCGATTTTGGCATCGTACTCTCCCAGCTGCACTAACCATCGTTGCAGTCTAGGACTAATATCCTTACCAGAATTTTTTACTTGTAACCACTTAAGTGGCTGATGATCTGTTTGCAGATCAAACTCTCTCCCAAAAATATAAGGTCTATAGTACTTTACTCCCCACACTATTGCTAATAATTCTTTTTCAATAGTGGAGTAATTTTTTTCATGGTCATTTAATGTTCGCGAAGCAAACGAAATTGGGTGACCCTCTTGAGTCAAAACTGCGCCGATTGCAAAATTGCTGGCATCAGTGATGAGTTTAAAACGTTTATTGAATAAAGGATATTTTAAAATGGGATGAT
>NW_024035693.1:0-3338 GCF_002237135.1 Teleopsis dalmanni | reverse complement strand
ATTGCCTGTAATATTAACTTCAATATTAACTTTAACTTTAATTTTATCTTTAAGGAAGAATAAAATTATTATATATACTTATATTTTTATTAAAAAATTTAACATATGAATGCTAGTGCTAGTGCTAGTGCTAGTGCTAGTGCTAGTGCTAATAAATAGGCGCAATCAATAGATTGTTGTTTTATTAAATTTTATTCAATAAAGACAAGGAATATAAGCAAAGCTTCTTAATTAGTAATTTTACTTGAAAAGTTTTCTATCATTTAAGGTTTTCATTCACGCTGGCACTCGTACTCACACTTGGACTCGCACTCGCATGCATGCCTATTGTACATTTTATATGGAACTGAACAAAACTTGTGCTTACGGTGCATTGCGTATACGACACGATTACAATTTCAAAATTAAAAATGATGCGAATATACGTATACAGCAGAAATTAGTTAAATAATTGCATTTTATATAAATAAATAATAGATATGTGATATAAAGAAAAATATTATTAGTAACAAAATAAAATAAAAAAAAATTAAAACCGCAAAAAAAAGGAAAAAAGTAAAAAAGTGTTGTGGAGCCAACAACACGCGGTGTTCCCAAGCGGTCCCCATCTAAGTACTAACCGCGCCCGACGCTGCTTAATTTCGGTGATCGGACGAGAACCGATGTATTCAACGTGGTATGGTCGCTGGCGAAGAAAGTGTTTCAAAAAATCTACATCTACCAGTATTTTAATCTTATTCTTATTCTTATTCTTATACGTACTACTTACTACGTACTATATATAATATGGAAAATGGAAAATGGAAAATAGAAAATACTCTAAAGCTATTTTATTTTATTTTTCATTTCAATTTAAATAAAATAAAATAGAAAAGTTTCTTTTTTCTTGTTCTCTAGTGAAGTTAATATTAACAGAATAGGAAAATTAAACTAAAACTGTTATTGAACATATCCGTGTTTGTATTTTACATGCTTAATTATGTAGTACTATTGCCTGTAATATTAACTTCAATATTAACTTTAACTTTAACTTAATCTTTAAGGAAGAATAAAATTTTATACATACTTATATTTTTATTAAAAAATTTAACATATGAATGCTAGTGCTACTGCTAGTGCTAGTGCTAGTGCTACTGCTAGTGCTAGTGCTAGTGCTAGTGCTAGTGCTAGTGCTAGTGCTAGTGCTAGTGCTAGTGCTAGTGCTAGTGCTAGTGCTAGTGCTATTGCTAGTGCTAGTGCTATGCATGCTAGTGCTAGTGCTAGTGCTAGTGCTAGTGCTAGTGCTAGTGCTAATAAATAGGCGCAATCAATAGATTGTTGTTTTATTAAATTTTATTCAATAAGGACAAGGAATATAAGCAAAGCTTCTTAATTAGTAATTTTACTTGAAAAGTTTTCTATCATTTAAGGTTTTCATTCACGCTGGCACTCGTACTCACACTTGCACTCGCACTCGCATGCATGCCTATTGTACATTTTATATGGAACTGAACAAAACTTGAGCTTACGTGCATTTCGTATACGACACGATTACAATTTCAAAATTAAAAATGATGCGAATATACGTATACAGCAGAAATTAGTTAAATAATTGCATTTTATATAAATAAATAATAGATATGTGATATAAAGAAAAATATTATTAGTAACAAAATAAAATAAAAAAAAATTAAAACCGCAAAAAAAAGGAAAAAAGTGTTGTGGAGCCAACAACACGCGGTGTTCCCAAGCGGTCCCCCATCTAAGTACTAACCGCGCCCGACGCTGCTTAATTTCGGTGATCGGACGAGAACCGATGTATTCAACGTGGTATGGTCGTTGGCAAAGAAAGCGTTTCAAAAAATCTACATCTACCAGTATTTTAATCTTATTCTTATTCTTATTCTTACTACTTACTACTTACTATATATAATATGTAAAATGGAAAATGGAAAATGGAAAATAGAAAATACTCTAAAGCTATTTCCAAAGCTATTTTATTTTATTTTTCATTTCAATTTAAATAAAATAAAATAGAAAAGTTTCTTTTTTCTTCTTCTCTAGTGAAGTTAATATGAACAGAATAGAAAAATTAAACTAAAACTGTTATTGAACATATTCGTGTTTGTATTTTACATGCTTAATTATGTAGTACTATTGCCTGTAATATTAACTTCAATATTAACTTTAACTTTAATTTTATCTTTAAGGAAGAATAAAATTATTATATATACTTATATTTTTATTAAAAAATTTAACATATGAATGCTAGTGCTACTGCTAGTGCTAGTGCTAGTGCTGGTGCTAGTGCTAATAAATAGGCGCAATCAATAGATTGTTGTTTTATTAAATTTTATACAATGAAGACAAGGAATATAAGCAAAGCTTCTTAAATAGTAATTTTACTTGAAAAGTTTTCTAACATTTAAGGTTTTCATTTACGCTGGCACTCGTACTCACACTTGCACTCGCACTCACACTCGCATACATGCCTATTGTACATTTTATATGGAACTGAACAAAACTTGTGCTTACGGTGCATTGCGTATACGACACGATTACGATTTTCAAAATTCAAAATTCAAAATTCAAAATTAAAAATGATGCGAGTACACGTATACAGCAGAAATTAGTTAAATAATTGCGTTTTACATAAATAAATAATAGATAGGTGTATAAAAAAAAATATTATTATTTACAAAATAATATAAAAAAAATTAAAACCGGAAAAAAAAGGAAAAAAGTAAAAAAGTAAAAAAGTGTTGTGAAGCCAACAACACGCGGTGTTCCCAAGCGGTCCCCCATCTAAGTACTAACCGCGCCCGACGCTGCTTAATTTCAGTGAGCGGACGAAAACCGATGTATTCAACGTGGTAATGGTTCGTTTGGCAAAGAAAGTGGTTTCAAAAAATCTACATCTACCAGTATTTTAATCTTATTCTTATTCTTATTCTTATTCTTATTCTTACTACGTACTATATATACTATATATTAATGGAAAATGGAAAATGGAAAATAGAAAATACTCTAAAGCTATTTTCAAAGCTATTTTATTTTATTTTTCATTTCAATTTAAATAAAATAAAATAGAAAAGTTTCTTTTTTCTTCTTCTCTAGTGAAGTTAATATGAACAGAATAGAAAAATTAAACTTAAACTGTTATTGAACATATCCGTGTTTGTATTTTACATGCTTAATTATGTAGTACTATTGCCTGTAATATTAACTTCAATATTAACTTTAACTTTAACTTAATCTTTAAGGAAGAATAAAATTTTATACATACTTATATTTTTATTAAAAAATTTAACATATGAATGCTAGTGCTACTGCTAGTGCTAGTGCTAGTGCTACTGCTA
>NW_024035692.1:0-3338 GCF_002237135.1 Teleopsis dalmanni | reverse complement strand
TTTAATTGTCTTAATTGGATTGAAATTGATGAATATTTTGGAGCAATTCTGTATGTACTTTTCATTAAGAATAATTAAAAGAAATGTTTTCGTAAATGTAGACAAAATTTGAAGATATTTTCGATTATTTATTTTGTCAGTATTCAAACATAATATGATGTGTATAATCTTATTGCAATTTTAACGAACATAGAATAAAGAAACTCAAATATTAAGAGTTTCAATTTATTACAGTGATTTTTTCGTCTTGTCCTAATGTTTGTTAGGAGTTATTATGAAAATTTATCTTCTATTATTAATAATTTGCAATCACTCAAATTTGACGATTCCATCAGGTTTTAAGAGAGAAAGCGAAAAATATATTTATTCAATGAAAAAATGTGGGCCATATTATATTTACATTGAATATGGTTGGTTGATATTAATGCCGGCAGAGGATTCTATTATTTTCTTCAATATTTAAAGTAATTATGGCTGTTAGGCCTGAGCATTCACATTGTTAGTGTTTTGTGGTTCCTTCTTTAAAGTTTTTCTTGGACTTCTGCATTTGTGGTTAAAAGGAATACCAAATTTTTAGGTAAGTATACATACTTATCAGTAAACTGGTGCTTATGTTAGAGTAAATTCTTGTCTTTTCTGAAACCAATTAATCTAATAGCAAAAGTTTTATATTGGAAAATTCTGAACAAATTTGGAAGGTGAAGGATTTCTTTACTTTACTTTCTAGGCGCTAAGAAGATTTATGCGCCCACACCACATACCATGATAACATGGTTATCATATTTGGGTTGCTAAATGTTTTTTTTCTACTTGTGTCTCGATGAAAATAGTCTGGTTATATGGTTGTATATAGTCAGCATCGACTCTATTATAGTTTGTCATCACATACTTCTGTTAATTAATATACATAAGTTAAGGAAAACGTTAATAATATATGACAAACCTTTTACTTAAATTTTGCAATATAAAATAATAACCAATTAATAAAATGAAGTTATAGGTAGATAGGTTGGAGTGGCGGCCGTGTTTTCAAAAAGCCCACTTGAGTTCAAATGATGGCCCATTGTGGTAGCACAGGAATAGCATTGGTACGTACATAGATTTAAATCAGTATACAGCCAACGCCGAAAAAGGTAACGACTCTCCCATTAGGTAAAGGAAAATCAACCTGACAGTTCTATAAACTAGGTCAGGTCCTTTACAAAGTCATATAATTAAAAATTCTAATTTTCAACTTAAATATCTCTTTTCTCAAAAATTTTGTTCAAATATTGCTAGGAACCAATTATGCAATTTTACAATAAATTTTAATATAGTTTTGTTGAATTTCATTGGATATAAGCTAATCACATTTATTTAAGGATACGTGAATATTTACCATTTGTGTGTATAATAGAATATTGTTTATTTAATATTTCATATCAATTTCAAGCAGATAAAATTGAATATTAAAAACGTTAACAAGCTCCCTATTTTATTTAAGTTCCTAGATAAGGATTTTTTATAATAATTTATATATTAAGCTGAGATTATTATTGATATAAATACAGAATATTTAATCAGTTAAAGACATAATTTCCAGTAAATATTTGTACAATGTATGCTATTCCACATTATTGCATTAATATTGACTAGCATATCAAGGACGATAAAATACTGGCAATATGGCAGCCTAGAAGATAACAACAATAACAATGAAAACTTAAGTACAAAATGTGTGTACTTTAACTTGCAGAGGAAATTGAACACAAAAACCTATCAGAGCTCTATATTATCATAAAAAACAAAACGTTTGTTTATTTTTTTTATATATAAAAACAAAAAAATATTATTCACTTTAAGTTTTACAACTGAAAATTTATTAACTACTGCTGCGAATTTAGTTTGAATTGTTTTATCGATATATTTTTTTATGATATTTCTAGTAACACTTGCATATCCTAGCTACCTGCATTTCCGTGACTTCGTTCAATTGCGCCACGTTTCCTTGGCAATATGCTGTGTTTAATGTACGTTGAATTAAAAAAAATTAAAATAACTGAGCTGTTTTGTTTTCCAATAGTTTTTGATATTAAAATTTTTTTTTCATTTAAGAAACTTGGCAGTGTCCTTGATGTTAGTTGCTGCGGCAAATGTCATTTTCTTCTTGAAGCTTTTCTATGCTGCAATAGTTTTTATGCACTTCGTTACACTCGATATCACCAATTGATATGATTTTTTAACATATTTTCAAATCCATATAATTGAAATCGAGTATAACAGTTATGCTGCTGTGCAGGATAAGAGATAATTTCGCTTTTCTTACAAATGAAATTTGTGCAACGTTGCGTATGAGCGACATTTTGAGCAGAAAATATAATTTGGATTTGGTTTTTATTGCATGCAGTTATATTGAAGTAGCAATAATAGAAATAGTAAAGTTAATTTTTATTGAAGTATTTAACTATATTATTTTTTTTCTTTGAATGGTACAATTCAATTGCTTATACATATGTCTTAAGTTAAGATTAACGTTATTTTTGTGATAATAATTTTTAATTTGTAATTGATTTTCAGTGAGAGGAATTTTGTAGTTTTGTTCGTAAAACGATTTATGTTCCTTTGTAAAGGCTTGGCTTTTATCAAAAATTTTTTGAAGAATTATCCTTCCATTTTTTGTTCTATACAAATTGTTGATATGCGCATATAGTATAATACGCGCATGACATGACCCAAATATCTAACTGTCAGGACGTTTATGTAATGTGTAATGGAGTGATGCAAGCTTTTGTTTTTTATTTATTTATTGCTTGAACATTTCATAAAGAATATATGAAGTAACGATAATGGTGATTATTTTCTTCAAACTTGAAGTGCAGCGTTTTTCAACATCTGTGTTTGCATAAACCAGAAATATTCTAGCATAAGGGAATAAGACTGTTGAGAGTTCAAGATTTTAAGCATTTTATTATACGGCAAAATTTTGAAATTTGAAAATTTTTAATCCTTGATAGTTAAATATTATTATTATTATGTTGAGGCTAGTTGAGGTAGTCTCAAGTCTTGAGCATTTTAACTGCGAAAATTCTTCATAACCCCTCTTTAGGCGATAACTGATTTCAGATCTGAATAGCTGTAATCATTCTGAGATTTTATGACACGGCATTGGTAAGCCTGTCAGTTTTCGTAATTAATTTCAAGGCTCTATCTTTTATGTACTTTTTGGTCGGAAAAATCGTGAAGTCCCTGAAGATGTCATTCGTCCTAATGTACCATGGTACCTTGAAAAGTCTTCTCAGAGCCTGGCTTTGTGCAATTTTTAGCTGGCGAAAAGTAGTGTTTGAGGCATTGCTGAACGC
>NW_024035691.1:0-3344 GCF_002237135.1 Teleopsis dalmanni | reverse complement strand
TAACTTTCCTAAGTTTATTAAAAACAGAATTTAAAAAAAATTGAATAAATAAGTAAATAAAAAAAATATTTAAAAGAAATAGACTCAAGTAAAATAGCTAAAGAAAGCTTGACGTCTTGTCTTTCGTACGTACGTTCGATTATATATTGTCGGTTTTTCATATTGTTTTTTATATTTTTTTGTTTTTTTTTTTGTTGTCTTCTTCGTAACTCGTCAGCTATTACGTCTTTTTCGTCTCAACTTGAGTGAATTTTTGCTGATGCTGAAATTGTGTAGATTCTGTGTAAAGAGCGATGAGAGCGCATTAAATTCTATTGTCGGTAGTGCAAAAAAAATTTCATATTTCTCTTCTGCTCCGATACAAGCAGTCGTATATTTCAGTCTGCCTCTAACTTGCTACGATTGTGAAAAAGCAAAAAATATAAAAAATAAAAGCAAGTAAAGGAGAAACAAGTAAACATTTGCTACAAATTTTGCCTGGTTGATTCATTGTCGTCGTCGTCGTTGAAGTGTTTAACAAGACGTTTCGGTTAATTTTTAACTTTCCTAAGTTTATTAAAAACAGAATTTAAAAAAAATTTAATAAATAAGTAAATGCAAAAAATATTTAAAAGAAATAAACTCAAGTAAAATAGCTAAAGAAAGCTTGACGTCTTGTCTTTCGTTCGTACGTTCGATTATATATTGTCGGTTTTTCATATTGTTTTTTATATTTTTTTGTTTTTTTTTTTGTTGTCTTCTTCGTAACTCGTCAGCTATTACGTCTTCTTCGTCTCAACTTGAGTGAATTTTTGCTGATGCTGAAATTGTGTAGATTCTGTGTAAAGAGCGATGAGAGCGCATTAAATTCTATTGTCGGTAGTGCAAAAAAAAAATTTCATATTTCTCTTCTGCTCCGATACAAGCAGTCGTATATTTCAGTCTGCCTCTAACTTGCTACGATTGTGACGTGGTGCTGAATTTTTTTTTTTGTTCGGAAGCGTCGAATCTTATTTAAAAAATTATAAAGTTAAAATATTGTTGTATTAAGAAAAAGCAAAAAATATAAAAAATAAAAGCAAGTAAAGGAGAAACAAGTAAACATCTGCTACAAATTTTGCCTGGTTGATTCCATGTCGTCGTCGTCGTCGTCGTCGTCGTCGTCGTTAAAGTGTTTAACAAGACGTTTCGGTAAATTTTTAACTTTCCTAAGTTTATTAAAAACAGAATTTAAAAAAAATTTAATAAATAAGTAAATGCAAAAAATATTTAAAAGAAATAAACTCAAGTAAAATAGCTAAAGAAAGTTTGACGTCTTGTCTTTCGTTCGTACGTTCGATTATATATTGTCGGTTTTTCATATTGTTTTTTTATGAGGTTTTAACTGTTCCTCGCTTTTGTTGTCTTCTTCGTAAATCGTCAGCGCTATTACGTCTTCTTCGTCTCAACTTGAGTGAATTTTTGCTGAAGCTGCTGGCTGGAGCCAAATTACTTTCTGCAACTTTTAGATAAGGTACGCGTAATATAAAACAAAACTTAGTTTTGATTATAAAATATAATTTAATTTTTTGTCGTCGCTTTTAAATTTATTTTTTTTGTAGCTAATATTTTTAAATGTTTTTTTTTTGTTTTTTTTTGTCTTCTATAAATTTTCTTTCCGAAACTTTATTTACTTTTCCGTGATTTTTCTCTGTATGCATATGTATCATA
This sequence comes from Teleopsis dalmanni, assembly GCF_002237135.1. Lineage (NCBI taxonomy): Eukaryota > Metazoa > Arthropoda > Insecta > Diptera > Diopsidae > Teleopsis > Teleopsis dalmanni. The sequence continues at coordinate 1,655 of NW_024035691.1, read as the reverse complement.
TATATGTGTGTTTCTACGTATGCATTTACCTTATACTGTAGAAAATATATTTTCTTGTTTAATTTTTATTCATTCTACTATTTGTTCTCTCATAAACATACACAAACATAATTTGATGGATTTCATCATAAATGCAATGTTGTCACATTTCTCAAAATACTTAAATATGTGCAGAATGTTTAAAGAGTATATTACATTTAAAAAAAGTTTTTAGTTTTATTAAACCCAATCATTAACATCTATTAAAAGTTTCTTTTGTTTACATTTGCACACGTGCGTAAAAGCTTTAGTAATTATTTTTTTTATTATCTATTTTGTATAACATTAGTTTTTGTTTAGTGTTTTTTTTATTCTGATCACAATAAAAATTTCTCATTACTATGAAAAAAAATACGAAACATACAAATTAAATAAAAACATTCTCTTAATTCAATATGTCTAAATAATAATAATTCATTAAACAGAATAATATAACAATTTTGCATCATTTGCATAAGGATAAGGAATTATTTGAAAATAATTTCTGTTGTACGAATACGAGAACGAGTACGCGTAATTACCGTACATTGTCTATAAAGTTTTGTTGTAACATTGAAAAAGTATTGTAAATTTTTTGCATTGCTATTTACTGTTATTCACGATTTAAAAAATTTTTGTTGCATTTACCATATTGAGTGGTGCTCGTGTCGGTTATCTTCATTTCTTGAACTTCGAATTTATTACTACATTTTTGGTTTATCATAATCAAACGTAACTGTAAATAAAGAAATTTAACATCAATCGGACTAGAAGAAAAATTGAACGCCCAAAGAATCCCTACTCAACCGCTAATATATTTTCGAGATGGAGTTTCTGGTGGATGAGAAATATATTTCATAAGGGTTTGCAAGGACCACTTGAAGAGGAAGAGTTATATCAGCACCGTAAAGACTTAGATAGTGAACGAGTAACTACAAAGTTTTCGTAAAAACAAGACGGTGCAATAATCCGTTCGCGTAGTTTAACTGCTGTGTATTTTATTTTAGAAGATTTAGTGTTTCCAGCAGAGATCGTAGGCAAACGTATTCGTGCCAAATTTGATGGCACCCAAATTATAAAGGTGCATTTGGATAAGAATCTACAAACGACCATTGAGCACAAAGTAAGTGTTAAATAACACTTATTTCATTAAATCTTTTTTTGCACTTGTGTTTTTTGCTGTTTAAAATTAGTGGTCCAATGTTTCGTTTACGCTTCATTGCTCAAACTGAATTGTAGCTTATTCATATATTGGTAACATTCATCAAATTTAATGAGTGTAGCAATTAACTTGCAGCAATTAATTCAATATGTCTTAATAATAATAATTCATTAAACAGAATAATATAACAATTTTGCATGATTTGCATAAGGATAAGGAATTATTTGAAAATAATTTCTGTTGTACGAATACGAGAACGAGTACGCATAATTACCGTACATTGTCTATAAAGTTTTGTTGTAACATTGAAAAAATATTGTAAATTTTTTGCATTGCTATTTACTGTTATTCTCACGATTTAAAAAAATTTGTCTGCATTTACCACTATTGAGTTGGTGCTCGTGTCGTTATCTTCATTCTTGAACTTCGAATTTTATACTACATTTTTGGTTTATCATAATCAAACTGTAAACTG
>NW_024035690.1:0-3345 GCF_002237135.1 Teleopsis dalmanni | reverse complement strand
TACATTTCTTCTGTGTTTACAATAAACGTGACAAGCATTTTGCAGAACTACAACTTCAAAAATATTAAAAATATTAAAAATGTCAAAAATATTATTAATAAAATAATTTATTTTGACTTTATATGGTTTAGTGAATTAGAGTTATAATAAATATTTCTCATTATTAAATGCTTTATATTCTTAAACAGACTTTGGATTTTAACAGTGGCTATTAATTTTTTAATTTTTTCCTACTTATATAAATACAGTTATTATAGTCCTTCTATCTTCTAATTGTTTGAAACAATGAAATACAATGAAATACAATGAAATACAATGAAATACAATGAAATACAATGATATCGACATTTGATACAAATTATGCATAAATTTATAATTTTAATTTGTAGTTAGTTTGATTAGATTTTAAAATTATGTCCTAGTTGTTAGCTGCATTCAGCTCGAATAACAAGAAGCAAATAATAGTTACTAGATTATGCGAACTCGTGTTTGACTTTCATTTCTACGGAAAAATCAAATTCAATGACATTCATATTTCATATTAATTAAATGCAAAATAAACAATTCTGTAGTTGGAAGGCTTATTTAGGCTTTAAACTATTGTTATAAACTAATCTAAGGATAGTAGGAATACTTTGTCTAGTTTCCAAATGATAGAATCAGATGGTCCAATCCACTTTGCAATGTACATTTCTTCTGTGTTTACAATAAACGTGACAAGCATTTTGCAGAACTACAACTTTAAAAATATTAAAAATGTTATTAACAAAATAATTTATTTTGACTTTATATGGTTTAATGAAATAGAGTTATAATAAATATTTCTCATTATTAAATGCTTTATATTCCAAAACAGGCTTTGGCTTTTAACAGTGGCTATTAATTTTTTAATTTTTTAATTTTTTAATTTTTTAATTTTTTCCTACTTATATAAATACAGTAAATATAGTCCTTCTATCTTCTAATTGTTTGAAACAATGAAATACAATGAAATACAATGATATCGACATTTGATATAAATTATGCATAAATTTATAATTTCAATTTGTAGTTACTTTGATTAGATTTTAAAATTATGTCCTAGTTGTTAGCTGCATTCAGCTCAAATAACAAGAAGCAAATATTAGTTACTAAATTTTGCGAATTCGTATTTGACTTTCATTTCTACGGAAAAATCAAATTCAATGACATTCATATTTCATATTAATTAAATGCAAAATAAACAATTATGTAGTTGGAAGGCTGAGTAGGCCTAAAGCTATGTTATAAACAATCTAAGATAAGTAGGAATACTTTGTCTAAGTTTCCAAATGATAGAATCAGATGGTCCAATCCACTTTGCAATGTACATTTCTTCTGTGTTTACAATAAACGTGACAAGCATTTTGCAGAATTACAACTTCAAAAATATTAAAAATGTTATTAACAAAATAATTTATTTAGACTTTATATGGTTTAATGAAATAGAGTTATAATAAATATTTCTCATTATTAAATGCTTTATATTCCAAAACAGGCTTTGGCTTTTAACAGTGTCTATTAATTTTTTAATTTTTTCCTACTTATATAAATACAGTAAATATAGGCCTTCTATCTTCTAATTGTTGGAAACAATGAAATACAATGAAATACAATGATATCGACATTTGATATAAATTATGCATAAATTTATAATTTTAATTTGTAGTTAGTTTGATTAGATTTTAAAATTATGTCCTAGTTGTTAGCTGCATTCAGCTCGAATAACAAGAAGCAAATAATAGTTACTAGATCATGCGAACTCGTATTTGACTTTCATTTCTACGGAAAAATCAAATTCAATGACATTCATATTTCATATTAATCAAATGCAAAATAAACAATTCTGTAGTTGGAAGGCTTATTTAGGCTTTAAACTATTGTTATAAACTAATCTAAGGATAGTAGGAATACTTTGTCTAGTTTCCAAATGATAGAATCAGATGGTCCAATCCACTTTGCAATGTACATTTCTTCTGTGTTTACAATAAACGTGACAAGCATTTTGCAGAACTACAACTTCAAAAATATTAAAAATGTTATTAACAAAATAATTTATTTTGACTTTATATGGTTTAATGAAATAGAGTTATAATAAATATTTCTCATTATTAAATGCTTTATATTCCAAAACAGGCTTTGGCTTTTAACAGTGTCTATTAATTTTTTAATTTTTTAATTTTTTAATTTTTTCCTACTTATATAAATACAGTAAATATAGTCCTTCTATCTTCTAATTGTTTGAAACAATGAAATACAATGATATCGACATTTGATATAAATTATGCATAAATTTATAATTTCAATTTGTAGTTAGTTTGATTAGATTTTAAAATTATGTCCTAGTTGTTAGCTGCATTCAGCTCGAATAACAAGAAGCAAATATTAGTTACTAATTTTGCGAATTCGTATTTGACTTTCATTTCTACGGAAAAATCAAATTCAATTACATTCATATTTCATATTAATTAAATGCAAAATAAACAATTCTGTAGTTGGAAGGCTTATTTAGGCTTTAAACTATTGTTATAAACTAATCTAAGGATAGTAGGAATACTTTGTCTAGTTTCCAAATGATAGAATCAGATGGTCCAATCCACTTTGCAATGTACTTTTCTTCTGTGTTTACAATAAACGTGACAAGCATTTTGCAGAATTACAACTTCAAAAATATTAAAAATGTTATTAACAAAATAATTTATTTTGACTTTATATGGTTTAGTGAATTAGAGTTATAATAAATATTTCTCATTATTAAATGCTTTATATTCCAAAACAGGCTTTGGCTTTTAACAGTGTCTATTAATTTTTTAAATTTTTAATTTTTTAATTTTTTCCTACTTATATAAATACAGTTAATATAGTCCTTCTATCTTCTAATTGTTTGAAACAATGAAATACAATGAAATACAATGAAATACAATGATATCGACATTTGATATAAATTATGCATAAATTTATAATTTTAATTTGTAGTTAGTTTGATTAGATTTTAAAATTATGTCCTAGTTGTTAGCTGCATTCAGCTCAAATAACAAGAAACAAATAATAGTTACTAGATCATGCGAACTCGTATTTGACTTTCATTTCTACGGAAAAATCAAATTCAATGACATTCATATTTCATATTAATCAAATGCAAAATAAACAATTCTGTAGTTGGAAGGCTTATTTAGGCTTTAAACTATTGTTATAAACTAATCTAAGGATAGTAGGAATACTTTGTCTAGTTTCCAAATGATAGAATCAGATGGTCCAATCCACTTTGCAATGTACATTTCTTCTGTGTTTACAATAAACGTGACAAGCATTTTGCAGAACTACAAC
>NW_024035689.1:0-3346 GCF_002237135.1 Teleopsis dalmanni | reverse complement strand
AATCAGTTGAACTGAGCACATCCCAAATTCAGACTTGAATCCTTTAAATAGTGGCGCTACCAACGTATGCTGTAAATTTGTTGTACTCACAAATTCAGTAATTGCATCTAAACTAATCTGAGATGCACCGAACCTGAGTACTTTCGAATTAATAATTGTGACTGACTCTTAAAAAAATTTATGGTTGTTATATAGTTTTCTCTTAAAACTTCTTTAAGAAAACAATGAAGTATTTTATACTATTCTATAAAACAATTGATTATTTTTTTAACAAGAAGTAATAACAGTAACAATAAATATATACATTCAACTTTAATTGTCCAAAATCTCTGTTGAATGCCTAGTCTATGATGTTTCCATTTAAAATATTTTGTTTAATAAAAGACTAGCATACTTCCAGGCAAACTTTATTTATTGTTATAGCTATAAAAGCGGTATGATTTATTGAAATATAAGCCATAAATCATGTATTATTAAATAAGAATTTAACAACAAGTTAGTAATATAAAAGATATGTCGCAGATATTTTGATTGTATTAATAAACTTTAATGCTTCCCAGACTCCCTCTCTTTTTCATATAAATTTAAAGAGAAAAACTTGAAAACTATAAAACTTGATTGAATATAGGTACTGGATATCTGAACTAGTTGTTGTTGACAATTTTATATTATTATTAAAAATTTTATATTATTATTAATAATTTTATATTATTATTATATTACTTTTATTATAAACATAAGTAGACACAATGTTATAGCGGCACTTTTAAAGTCTATGGTGCATGTAGTGGAAAATTATTGTTAATTATTATTATTGTTGCCACAATTATTGTTAAAGCAAACCACTCAATATCCTTTAGTTACAGATTTCAGATACTATTGAGTTTAGTGAATGTTGTATCATGGTAATGGATTCATTTTGTGGTAGTATTAGAACACAAAAGGTTCGGAAGATTTTGAATTAAATGAAATCTGCAAGTGTTAATATCCCTTTAATGCCATCCTTGTGAGGTAGTAGTTACACAAGCGTTTCATTAATGGAATCTGTAATTAGACTAAGATAAATTGAGACTTCTGTCAACATTTTAAATTGACAAGCTTTCTTGTATTAAGTCCATTAAGAAATTAATGACTATTATTATAAAATTATTATTTTCTGTCGCATTATTGTTTTTTAAAAAAAATATTAATTTCCATGTAATTAATTACTCATGTAGTTGCACTTTATTAAAAAAAAAAAACTGCAATGCAGTCAATAATTTGCAATACTAAGTTACGTTATTCTAAAAACAATTATATGGTTTGTGACCCTTCACATGTATATAACTGCATATGAAAAAGTTAAATGATTTCAATAGTCAAGAAAAACTAAATGTCATTACTTTTCGTATGAATCAATCTTTGAAAAAAGCAAATTGCACAATTAAATAAAAATTTCCATTTCAACATAGTTTGCAAGTTTCTGTTTGCATTTAATTTATTAGTCACTGCCGTGGCTGCAATTGCACTTCACCTCCCAAGTTAGTTAAAAACTTTTAAGCGGAAACTATGACGGAAACTGCAAATTTAAGTTTACTCTTCGCCATGTTTACTTAGTTCTGAAATTTCATGTGGAAATGCGGCCCAGGAAGGACTTTGAAGTATGCGTAGGCTTTAGGCTTTTCAAAACGATAAATGATGAACTCACAAAAAAAGTGAAACTAAAATTTAATTGAATTAAGCTTAGTTAATTTAAATTAGATTTTAATAGCTTAACAGCTTTAAAACATGTTACAATATTTTAAATGATTGCAGTTAATGGCCTTTTATTTTTAATTAAGAGAAAATATTTTCTCAAATAAAAATATTAGAAGTGTTTAATTGCAGTAAATGTATGAAGTAAAGTGATACCTATAATGCACTAAATTACTGAACATTGGCTTTTTGTTAATATTTGCTAAAATTTTAATTTAACTTTTATAAAAAATAACAATTTATATTTCCAAAAAATAATGACTAAAATCCAGCATATATTGCTTACTACATAGATCTATTATAAATAATTTTATTAAAAAAACATCGGTAATTTTTTTAGATGGCTGTGTTCATTCCAAACCTTTCGTAAATAATTTCTTATCGCCCCGGAATAGCGAAGTGATAATATTGGACAAAGTACAGAACTAATTCTTTCTAAATGGTTCCATATAAATTTAAATAAAATAAAATAAAATAAAATAAAATAAAATAAAATAAAATAAAATAAAATAAAATAAAATAAAATAAAATTAAAATAAAATAAAATAAAAAAAATTAATATAAAATAAAAAAAATTAAATTAAAAATTAATATAAATTAAAATCAATAAAATAAAATAAAATAAAAAATAAATAAAATGATATAATATAAAGTAAAATTAAATAAAATAAAATAAAATAAAGTGAAATAAAATAAGAAAAAATAAAATAAAACAAAATAAAATGAAACAAAATAAAAACAAAATAATATAATGTAATATAAAATAAAAATAAAATAAAATAAAATAAAATGAAATCAAATTAAATAAAATAAGAGAATGTAATATTTATAATAAAAAATAAAATAAAATTAAATAAAATAAAATAAGAAAAAATAAAATTAAATGAAATAAAATAAAAAATAAATAAAATGATATAATATAAAATAAAATAAAATAAAATGAGAAAAAATAAAATAAAATAAAATAAATTAATATAAAACAAAATAAAATGAAATAAAATAAAAACAAAACAAAACACATCAAATTTATATTTAATAAAATTTATATATAATAATAATTATGTAATAATAAATACGTTTAATAATAATTATATTTAATAATAATTATATTTAATAATACTTTGTATATTGAAAATAAATAAAATTCTAAATAAAATTCATTTAAAAAAATCCTATATCCACTGGTATAGCCATGTAATGAGAACACCACTGGACTGTTTAAGCAGATAATCTCTGCAGGCTTAAGGAACATACATATATCTAAATATTTATATATTTATCACATATTATATTATGACGCAGATGCGTAATCATGAAAATACTAATTAAGGAGAGCTAAGCCGGTTCTCTAGAATAAGTTTAGAACAACAAGAAGAAGATATAATTATTATTATTATTTATAATAATTTGTGACAGGTTAACAGCGACCAACATATGTATTATACTTTTTTATGGATTCGGCATACTACTTTGAATCCAGTTTTTTTGATATATTACCTTGATATATAGGCCTATTTTATTTGACTTTTAAGTCTTTATCCATATGAAGATAAGAAGTATCTAGGTATTTCCATTATCCGTTAAAAGCTACTATATAGTTATTTCTATTGTT
>NW_024035688.1:0-3357 GCF_002237135.1 Teleopsis dalmanni | reverse complement strand
ATATATATATATATATATATATATTTTTAATATATTTATATTCATGCAGTTTGCGAAAGAAAATTTGTTTTTTGTATGAAAAATATTTTTGTTAATTTTGCAAAATCGTGCTACTCATTTTTTACAATTTGAATACCAAAATATTGTAATATATATGTGTTGCTCAAAATATACTTTACAACATTGTACCATTTTATCAAATTTTAAAATTAATTAAATATTAATATTACCTATAAACTCAAAATATAACATTAACAAATACCTCTAACAGAGTTAAAGGAATATATGATTATAGTTCAAAAGTAGTTTTTGTTAACTTTTTATTTGGTACTCAATTTAAAAATCCTTTTTATCAATTCATATTAGAAAAATATAAATAATTTGAAAAATTAACGTGCAACATTTTACACCTTTTTAATATTTTTAAATATATATTGAAAAGTACATCAAATGGTTGTATGTGTTATGGAGTTTGCAAAAGAAGATTTGTTTTTTGTATGCAAAATATTTTTGTTGATTTTGCAAAATCGTGCTACTCATTTTTTATATACCAAAATATTATAATATATATATGTTTCTCAAAATATACTCTACAACATTGTACCATTTTATCAAATTTTATAATTAATTAAATATTAATATTACCTATATACTCAAAATGTAACATTAACAAATACCTCTAACAGAGTTAAAGGAATATATGATTATGCTTCAAAAGTAGTTTTCGTTAACTTTTTATTTAGTACTCAATTTAAATAACCTTTTCATCAATTCATATTAGAAAAATATAAAAAATTTGAAAAATTAACGTGTAACATTGTACTACTTCTAAGTACTTTTATATATATATTGAAAATATATGAAATGATTGCATTTTTTATGCAGTTGTCAAAAGAAGATTTGTTTTTGTATGCAAAATATTTTTGTTAAGTTTGCAAAATCCGTACTACCTATTTTTTATAATTTATATGCTAAAATATATGTTGATACATACATATATATATATATATATATATTTATAAATATATATATATTCATGCAGTTTGCGAAAGAAAATTTGTTTTTTGTATGCAAAATATTTTTCTTAATTTTGCAAAATCGTGCTACTCATTTTATATATACCAAAATATTCTAATATATATATGTTTCTCAAAACATACTCTACAACATTGTACCATTTTATCAAATTTTATAATTAATTAAATATTAATATTACCTATAAACTCAAAATATAACATTAACAAATACCTCTAACAGAGTTAAGGGAATATATGATTATAGTTCAAAAGTAGTTTTTGTTAACTTTTTATTTAGTACTCAATTTAAATAACCTTTTCATCAATTATATTAGAAAAATATAAAAAATATGAAAAATTAACTTGCATCATTGTACTACTTCTAAGTATTTTTATATATATATTGAAAATATATGAAATGATTGCATTTTTTATGCAGTTGTCAAAAGAAGATTTGTTTTTGTATGCAAAATATTTTTGTTAAGTTTGCAAAATCGTACTACCTATTTTTTATAATTAATATGCGAAAATATATGTTGATACATACATATATATATATATATTTATAAATATATATATATTCATGCAGTTTGCGAAAGAAAATTTGTTTTTTGTATGCAAAATAATTTTGTTAATTTTGCAAAATCGTGCTACTCATGTTTTATATACCAAAATATACTAATATATATATGTTTCTCAAAATATACTCTACAACATTGTGCCATTTCATCAAATTTTATTATTAATTAAATATTAATATTACCTATAAACACAAAATATAACATTAACAAATACCTCGAACAGAGTTAAAGGAATTTATGATTATGTTTCAAAAGTAGTTTTTGTTAACTTTTTATTTGGTACTCAATTTTAATAACCTTTTCATCAATTCATATTAGAAGTATAAATATATAATTAATTTGAAAAACTAACCTGCAACATTGTACTACTTCTAAGTATTTTTATATATATATTGAAAATATATGAAATGATTGCAATTTTTATGCAGTTTTCAAAAGAAGATTTGTTTTTGTATGCAAAATATTTTTGTTAAGTTTGCAAAATCGTATTACCTATTCTTTATAATTTATATACGAAAGCATATGTTGATACATACATATATATATATATATATATTCATGCAGTTTGCGAAAGAAGATTTGTTTTTTGTATGCAAAATATGTATGTTAATTTTACAAAGTCGTGCTTCTCATGTTTTATATACCAAAATATTCTTATATATACATGTTTTTCAAAATATACTCTACAATGTACCATTTTATCAAATTTTATTATTAATTAAATTAATATTACCTATAAACACAAAATATAACATTAACAAATACCTCTAACAGAGTTAAACGAATTTACGATTATGCTTCAAAAGTAGTTTTTGTTAACTTTTTGTTTGGTACTCAATTTTAATAACCTTTTCAACAATTCATATTAGAAGTATAAATATATAAATAATTTGAAAAATTAACGTGCAACATTATACTACTTCTTAATATTTTTAAATATATATTGAAAAGTACATGAAATGGTTGTATGTGTTATGGAGTTTGCAAAAGAAGATTTGTTTTTTGTATGCAAAATATTTTTGTTGATTTTGCAAAATCGTGGTACTCATTTTTTATATACCAAAATATTCTAATATATACATGTTTCTCAAAATATACTCTACAACATTGTGCCATTTCATCAAATTTTATTATTAATTAAATATTAATATTACCTATAAACACAAAATATAACATTAACAAATACCTCTAACAGAGTTAAAGGAGTTTATGATTATGTTTCAAAAGTAGTTTTTGTTAACTTTTTATTTGGTACTTAATTTTAATAACCTTTTCATCAATTCATATTAGAAGTATAAATATATAAATAATTTGAAAAATTACCGTACAACAATGTACTACTTCTTAGTATTTTTAAATATATATTAAAAAACACATCAAATGATTGAATGCGTTTTGCAGTTTGAAAAAGAAGATTTGTTTTTGTGTGCAAAATATTTTTGTTAAGTTTGCAAAATCGTGCTACTCATGTTTTATATACCAAAATATTCTAATATATACATGTTTCTCAAAATATACTCTACAACATTGTGCCATTTCATCAAATTTTATTATTAATTAAATATTAATATTACCTATAAACACAAAATATAACATTAACAAATACCTCTAACAGAGTTAAAGGAGTTTATGATTATAGTTCAAAAGTAGTTTTTGTTAACTTTTTATTTAGTACTCAATTTAAATAACCTTTTCATCAATTCATATTAGAAAAATATAAAAAATTTGAAAAATTAACGTGCAACATTGTACTACTTCTA
>NW_024035687.1:0-3358 GCF_002237135.1 Teleopsis dalmanni | reverse complement strand
AATTATTTTCAAATAATTCCTTATGCAAATCATGCAAAATTGTTATATTATTCTGTTTAATGAATTATTATTATTAAGACATATTGAATTAATTGCTGCAAGTTAATTGCTACACTCATTAAATTTGATGAATGTTACCAATATATGAATAAGCTACAATTCAGTTTGAGCAATGAAGCGTAAACGAAACATTGGACCACTAATTTTAAACAGCAAAAAACACAAGTGCAAAAAAAGATTTAATGAAATAAGTGTTATTTAACACTTACTTTGTGCTCAATGGTCGTTTGTAGATTCTTATCCAAATGCACCTTTATAATTTGGGTGCCATCAAATTTGGCACGAATACGTTTGCCTACGATCTCTGCTGGAAACACTAAATCTTCTAAAATAAAATACACAGCAGTTAAACTACGCGAACGGATTATTGCACCGTCTTGTTTTTACGAAAACTTTGTAGTTACTCGTTCACTATCTAAGTCTTTACGGTGCTGATATAACTCTTCCTCTTCAAGTGGTCCTTGCAAACCCTTATGAAATATATTTCTCATCCACCAGAAACTCCATCTCGAAAATATATTAGCGGTTGAGTAGGGATTCTTTGGGCGTTCAATTTTTCTTCTAGTCCGATTGATGTTAAATTTCTTTATTTACAGTTACGTTTGATTATGATAAACCAAAAATGTAGTAATAAATTCGAAGTTCAAGAAATGAAGATAACCGACACGAGCACCACTCAATATGGTAAATGCAACAAAAATTTTTTAAATCGTGAATAACAGTAAATAGCAATGCAAAAAATTTACAACACTTTTTCAATGTTACAAAAAAACTTTTATAGACAATGTACGGTAATTACGCTTACTCGTTCTCGTATTCGTACAACAGAAATTATTTTCAAATAATTCCTTATCCTTATGCAAATCATGCAAAATTGTTATATTATTCTGTTTAATGAATTATTATTATTTAGATATATTGAATTAATTGCTGCAAGTTAATTGCTAGACTCATTAAATTTGATGAATGTTACCAATATATGAATGAGCTACAATTCAGTTTGAGCAATGAAGCGTAAACGAAACATTGGACCACTAATTTTAAACAGCAAAAAACACAAGCGCAAAAAAAGATTTAATGAAATAAGTGTTATTTAACACTTACTTTGTGCTCAATGGTCGTTTGTAGATTCTTATCCAAATGCACCTTTATATATAATTTGGGTGCCATCCAATTTGGCACGAATACGTTTGCCTACGATCTCTGCTGAAAACACTAAATCTTCTAAAATAAAATACACAGCAGTTAAACTACGCGAACGGATTATTGCACCGTCTTGTTTTTACGAAAACTTTGTAGTTACTCGTTCACTATCTAAGTCTTTACGGTGCTGATATAAGTCTTCCTCTTCAAGTGGTCCTTGCAAACCCTTATGAAATATTTTTATCATCCACCAGTAACTCCATCTCGAAAATATATTAGCGGTTGAGTAGGGATTCTTTGAGCGTTCAATTTTTCTTCTAGTCCGATTCATGTTAAATTTCTTTATTTACAGTTACGTTTGATTATGAAAAACCAAAAATGTAGTAATAAATTCGAAGTTCAAGAAATGAAGATAACCGACACGAGCACCACTCAATATGGTAAATGCAACAAAAATTTTTTAAATCGTGAATAACAGAAAATAGCAATGCAAAAAATTTACAACACTTTTTCAATGTTACAACAAAACTTTATAGACAATGTACGATAATTATGCGTACTCGTTCTCGTATTCGTACAACAGAAATTATTTTCAAATAATTCCTTATCCTTATGCAAATCATGCAAAATTGTTATATTATTCTGTTTAATGAATTATTATTATTAAGACATATTGAATTAATTGCTGCAAGTTAATTGCTACACTCATTAAATTTGATGAATGTTACCAATATATGAATAAGCTACAATTCAGTTTGAGCAATGAAGCGTAAACGAAACATTGGACCACTAATTTTAAACAGCAAAAAACACAAGTGCAAAAAAAGATTTAATGAAATAAGTGTTATTTAACACTTACTTTGTGCTCAATGGTCGTTTGTAGATTCTTATCCAAATGCACCTTTATAATTTGGGTGCCATCAAATTTGGCACGAATACGTTTGCCTACGATCTCTGCTGGAAACACTAAATCTTCTAAAATAAAATACACAGCAGTTAAACTACGCGAACGGATTATTGCACCGTCTTGTTTTTACGAAAACTTTGTAGTTACTCGTTCACTATCTAAGTCTTTACGGTGCTGATATAACTCTTCCTCTTCAAGTGGTCCTTGCAAACCCTTATGAAATATATTTCTCATCCACCAGAAACTCCATCTCGAAAATATATTAGCGGTTGAGTAGGGATTCTTTGGGCGTTCAATTTTTCTTCTAGTCCGATTGATGTTAAATTTCTTTATTTACAGTTACGTTTGATTATGATAAACCAAAAATGTAGTAATAAATTCGAAGTTCAAGAAATGAAGATAACCGACACGAGCACCACTCAATATGGTAAATGCAACAAAAATTTTTTAAATCGTGAATAACAGTAAATAGCAATGCAAAAAATTTACAATACTTTTTCAATGTTACAACAAAACTTTATAGACAATGTACGGTAATTACGCGTACTCGTTCTCGTATTCGTACAACAGAAATTATTTTCAAATAATTCCTTATCCTTATGCAAATCATGCAAATTTGTTATATTATTCTGTTTAATGAATTATTATTATTTAGACATATTGAATTAAGAGAATGTTTTTATTTAATTTGTATGTTTCGTATTTTTAGTAATGTAATTTTAGTAATGAAAAATTTTTATTGTGATCAGAATAAAAAAAACACTAAACAAAAACTAATGTTATACAAAATAGATAATAAAAAAAATAATTACTAAAGCTTTTACGCACGTGTGCAAATGTAAACAAAAGAAACTTTTTATAGATGTTAATGATTGGGTTTAATAAAACTAAAAACTTTTTTTAAATGTAATATGCTCTTTAAACATTCTGCACATATATAAGTATTTTGAGAAATGTGACAACATTGCATTTATGATGAAATCCATCAAATTATGTTTGTGTATGTTTATGAGAGAACAAATAGTAGAATGAATAAAAATTAAGCAAGAAAATATATTTTCTACAGTATAAGATAAATACATACGTAGAAACACACATATATATGATACATATGCATACAGAGAAAAATCACGGAAAAGTAAATAAAGTTTCGGAAAGTAAATTTATAGAAGACAAAAAAAAACAAAAAAAAAAACATTTAAAAATATTAGCTACAAAAAAAATAAATTTAAAAGCGACGACAAAAAA
>NW_024035686.1:0-3360 GCF_002237135.1 Teleopsis dalmanni | reverse complement strand
CTAATAAAATTCATTAAAAAAAACATGAGTACCCTTTATTTCTAGGAAGTTCTGAAACAAAAATAATAATATGTTCATATGCCTATGCCTATGACCATAAAATAGAATATATTCCTCTATTTAAATTTGGTGCTGAAAAGTGATATTTAGTTTCAATGAAATATAAATACACAAGGGTACAAAATAGAGTACAAGGAAACAAAATCATAACAAAAAACTTACATGCACGTGCTCACTATGTTATAGAACGTTGTAGAGAAATTCATTGTGCTCTCTATTTCATGTAACGTTGTTACCCGCGCCCCCACAGGTCTACTTAGCAAATTGAGTTTGTTTTCAGATTTCTACTCTATAATATTTATACTCAATGGTTGCCCCAATGTACTTTTCAATGAAAAGTAAAGTATGAAAAGAAAAGTGAAATATTTGACAAAAAACTGGTTTCTTTGCACTTTCTGTTGCACCAACACTTTTTACTTTGCGCTTTGCAAAAGTAAACTGCAAATACAAAAAAACTGCAAATGATTAATTCACTTTGCAAATTTTGCAAAGTGATTTCTTTCAATGCGTAAAATGAAAGAAATCATTAATAAATAAATAAAAATAGTTTTAAAAAAATATAAATAGAAAATTAGTTTAAGCAAATATTATTGCTGTTTTTCAAATAAATTTAGTTGCAATAATTAAAGGGATATATTACCGGATAATACTTTTAAATTGAGAATTGAAGAGTTCAGTTTCTAAAAAAAATTTATAATACATTTAAAATAAATATTTTATGTGAATTATTGTTTAAGCATGAACACTTATTTATTATAATGATCAGTTTATTATTATTATAAGTCTGTTATCGTTCAAATTCTCCGAATTATGAACTAAGAAAAAACATGGGTAAAAAATATCCTATAATAGCTAACATTGTAACATTTTTAAATATATAATTATCCGTATCTAATTATGATAATAAAAATATATTTCTAAAGACTAAAATTAATAAAATTAGTTAAGTTAGTTATAAGATAAAAATATATAAATGTATAAAAATGTATAAATTGAGAGAAATGTTCTAAATAAAATCAGTAATTTAGGCCCTTTATGCGTAGGTTTCTTTTGTATTAGGATAATACACAGCGACAAGTAAACTATACTTTAATAACTTATAATATTTTAAAATTAAATAATAATGACAGATTTTCAACTAAATTTTTATATAAAAGCAACTTATTATATTTGTTAACTTTGTTTTTCAATATAATTGTTGTTAAAACAACTCATACTCATACTCTTTACATTTAAATTCTTTTTTTATAACTTTTCAAACTGCAAAAAAAATTAAAAGCATAAAAATTGTTTCTATGGATATATACAACTTCTTTATCTACGATTCAATATCAATAAAAGAAATCATATACAAAAATTTTGTGTTTTGTATTAATATATAACATATAATTGTACTAAAATTATACAAATATTACAAATTGTAATAATATAAATTATTAAAATAAAATATTATTTTAAAAACTTTTATTTTAAACAAAAATTAAACTCATAAGTACATACTATGCATAAATCATGTACTCATAGCATCAAAATATCAAACAAACAAAAAACAAGTATACATACAGAATCGAAATGCTTTCAAAAACCAATACAAAATGAAAGTGATCTAATTTTTTGGTGCAACGCTTTGCTTTGCATTTTATGCAAAGACTTTGCAGTGAAATTTTTATTTGCAAAGTGCAAAGTAAATTATGTTAAGTCTTTGGTGCAACGCTTTTCACTTTTACTTTGCAAAAAAAAGTAACTCATAAGTTTTGCAAAGTGAAAAGTGTTGGTGCAACAGGGCCCTGAATTAAAAGGTAAGTCAAAAATTTAGATCACTTTCATTTTGTATTGGTTTTTGAAAGCATTTCGTTCTGTATGTATACTTGTTTTTTGTTTGTTTTGTTGATGCTATGAGTACATATTTATCATAGTATGTACTTATGAGTTTAATTTTTGTTCAAAATAAATTCAAATTTTATTTTAATAACAATAAAATACAATTATAATATTACAATTTGTAATATTTGTATAATTTTAGTACAATTATATGTTATACATTAATACAAAACACAAAATTTTTGTATATGATTTCTTTTATTGACATTGAATCGTAGATAAAGAAGTTGTGTATATCCATAGAGACAATTTTTATGCTTTTAATTTTTTTTGCAGTTTGAAAAGTTATATAAAAAGAATTTAAATGTAAAGAGTATGAGTATGAGTTGTTTTAACAACAATTATATTGAAAAACAAAGTTAACAAATATAATAAGTTGCTTTTATATAAAAATTTAGTTGAAAATCTGTCATTATTATTTAATTTTAAAATATTATAAGTTATTAAAGTATAGTTTACTTGTCGCTGTGTATTATCCTAATACAAAAGAAACCTACGCATAAAGGGCCTAAATTACTGATTTTATTTAGAACATTTCTCTCAATTTATACATTTTTATACATTTATATATTTTTATCTTATAACTAACTTAACTAATTTTATTAATTTTAGTCTTTAGAAATATATTTTTATTATCATAATTAGATACGGATAATTATATATTTAAAAATGTTACAATGTTAGCTATTATAGGATATTTTTTACCCATGTTTTTTCTTAGTTCATAATTCGGAGAATTTGAACGATAACAGACTTATAATAATAATAAACTGATCATTATAATAAATAAGTGTTCATGCTTGAACAATAATTCACATAAAATATTTATATTACATGTATTATAAAGTTTTTTAGAAACAGAACTCTTATATTCACAATTTAAAAGTATTCTCCGGTAATATATCCCTTTAATTATTGCAACTAAATTTATTTCAAAAACAGCAATAATATTTGCTTAAACTAATTTTCTATTTCTATTTTTTTAAAACTATTTTTATTTATTTATTAATGATTTCTTTCATTTTACGCATTGAAAAAAATCACTTTGCAAAATTTGCAAAGTGAATTAATCATTTGCAGTTTTTTTGTAAAGTTTTGCAGTTTACTTTTGCAAAGCGCAAAGTAAAAAGTGTTGGTGCAACAGAAACTGCAAAGAAACCAGTTTTTTGTCAAATATTTCACTTTTCTTTTCATACTTTACTATTCATTGAAAAGTACTTTGGTGCAACCATTGAGTATAAATATTATAGAGTAGCAATCTGAAAACAAACTAAATTTGCTAAGTAGACCTGTGGGGGCGCGGGTAACAATGTTACATGAAATAGAGAGCACAATGAATTTCTCTACAACGCTCTATAACATAGTGAGCACGTGCATGTAAGTTTTTTGTTATGATTTTGTTTCCTTGTACTCTATTTT
>NW_024035685.1:0-3361 GCF_002237135.1 Teleopsis dalmanni | reverse complement strand
TTCATATTCATATTCATATTCATATTCATATTCATATTCATATCATATCATATTCATATTCATATCATATTCATATTCATAATTCATATTCATATCATATTCATATTCATATTCCATATTCATATCATTTTCATATATATCATATTATATTCATATTCATATTCATATTCCATATTCATTTTATAATTCATATTCATATTCATATTCATATTCATATTCATATTCATATTCATATTCATATTCATATTCATATTCATATACTCCCATATTCATATTTTCATATTAATATTCTCATGTTCATATTCACATATTCATATTCGTTTTCTCATATTTATATTCTCATATTAATATTCATGTTTATATTCTTATAGTCATATTCTCTTATTTATATTCATATTCATATTTTCATATTCATATTCTCATGTTCATATTCACATATTCATATTCGTTTTCTCATATTCATATTCTTCTATTAATATTCATATTCATATTCTTATATTCATATTCTCATATTCATATTATCTTATTTATATTCATATTCATATTTTCATATTAATATTCTCATGTTCATATTCACATATTCATATTCGTTTTCTCATATTTATATTCTCATATTAATATTCATATTTATATTCTTATATTCATATTCTCATATTCATATTCTCTTATTTATATTCATATTCATATTTTCATATTAATAATCTCATGTTCATATTCACATATTCATATTCGTTTTCTCATATTCATATTTTCATATTAATATTCATATTCTCATATTCATATTCTCTTATTAATATTCATATTCATATTATCATATTCATATTCTCATATTCATATTTTCATATTCATATTTTCATATTCATATTCTCATGTTCATATTCACATATTCATATTCGTTTTCTCATATTTATATTCTCATATTAATATTCATA
This sequence comes from Teleopsis dalmanni, assembly GCF_002237135.1. Taxonomy (NCBI): domain Eukaryota; kingdom Metazoa; phylum Arthropoda; class Insecta; order Diptera; family Diopsidae; genus Teleopsis; species Teleopsis dalmanni. Next base: position 2,429 of record NW_024035685.1, on the reverse strand, counting down.
TTTATATTCTTATATTCATATTCTCATATTCATATTATCTTATTTATATTCATATTCATATTTTCATATTAATATTCTCATGTTCATATTCACATATTCATATTCGTTTTCTCATATTTATATTCTCATATTAATATTCATGTTTATATTCTTATAGTCATATTCTCTTATTTATATTCATATTCATATTTTCATATTCATATTCTCATGTTCATATTCACATATTCATATTCGTTTTCTCATATTCATATTCTTCTATTAATATTCATATTCATATTCTTATATTCATATTCTCATATTCATATTATCTTATTTATATTCATATTCATATTTTCATATTAATATTCTCATGTTCATATTCACATATTCATATTCGTTTTCTCATATTTATATTCTCATATTAATATTCATATTTATATTCTTATATTCATATTCTCATATTCATATTCTCTTATTTATATTCATATTCATATTTTCATATTAATAATCTCATGTTCATATTCACATATTCATATTCGTTTTCTCATATTCATATTTTCATATTAATATTCATATTCTCATATTCATATTCTCTTATTAATATTCATATTCATATTATCATATTCATATTCTCATATTCATATTTTCATATTCATATTTTCATATTCATATTCTCATGTTCATATTCACATATTCATATTCGTTTTCTCATATTTATATTCTCATATTAATATTCATATTTATATTCTTATATTCATATTCTCATATTCATATTATCTTATTTATATTCATATTCATATTTTCATATTAATATTCTCATGTTCATATTCACATATTCATATTCGTTTTCTCATATTTATATTCTCATATTAATATTCATGTTTATATTCTTATAGTCATATTCTCTTATTTATATTCATATTCATATTTTCATATTCATATTCTCATGTTCATATTCACATATTCATATTCGTTTTCTCATTTCATATTCATATTCATATTCATATTCATATTCATATTCATATTCATATTCATATTCATATTCATATTCATATTCATATTCATATTCATATTCATATTCATATTCATATTCATATTCATATTCATATTCATATTCATATTCATATTCATATTCATATTCATATTCATATTCATATTCATATTCATATTCATATTCATATTCATATTCATATTCATATTCATATTCATATTCATATTCATATTCATATTCATATTCATATTCATATTCATATTCATATTCATATTCATATTCATATTTCATATTCATATTCATATTCATATTCATATTCATATTCATATTCATATTCATATTCATATTAATATTCATATTTATATTCTTATATTCATATTCTCATATTCATATTATCTTATTTATATTCATATTCATATTTTCATATTAATATTCTCATGTTCATATTCACATATTCAAATTCGTTTTCTCATATTCATATTCTCATATTAATATTCATATTCTCGTATTCATATTCTCTTATTAATATTCATATTCATATTATCATATTCATATTCTCATATTCATATTTTCATATTCATATTTTCATATTCATATTCTCATGTTCATATTCACATATTCATATTCGTTTTCTCATATTCATATTCTTCTATTAATATTCATATTCATATTCTTATATTCATATTCTCATATTCATATTATCTTATTTATATTCATATTCATATTTTCATATTAATATTCTCATGTTCATATTCACATATTCATATTCGTTTTCTCATATTTATATTCTCATATTAATATTCATATTTATATTCTTATATTCATATTCTCATATTCATATTCTCTTATTTATATTCATATTCATATTTTCATATTAATAATCTCATGTTCATATTCACATATTCATATTCGTTTTCTCATATTCATATTTTCATATTAATATTCATATTCTCATATTCATATTCTCTTATTAATATTCATATTCATATTATCATATTCATATTCTCATATTCATATTTTCATATTCATATTTTCATATTCATATTCTCATGTTCATATTCACATATTCATATTCGTTTTCTCATATTTATATTCTCATATTAATATTCATATTTATATTCTTATATTCATATTCTCATATTCATATTATCTTATTTATATTCATATTCATATTTTCATATTAATATTCTCATGTTCATATTCACATATTCATATTCGTTTTCTCATATTTATATTCTCATATTAATATTCATGTTTATATTCTTATAGTCATATTCTCTTATTTATATTCATATTCATATTTTCATATTCATATTCTCATGTTCATATTCACATATTCATATTCGTTTTCTCATATTCATATTCTTCTATTAATATTCATATTCATATTCTTATATTCATATTCTCATATTCATATTATCTTATTTATATTCATATTCATATTTTCATATTAATATTC
>NW_024035684.1:0-3362 GCF_002237135.1 Teleopsis dalmanni | reverse complement strand
TTTTAAGCATATATGCATCAAGGCAGGACATAAAATTAGAAATGTTTTAAGTTCTCTTTTATTGTTGGCTCGCTTTGGCGAAAATAAACTGTGACCCATCAGCTCACTTATGACTGTTATAAGAGTTCTGCAACCTTTCAAGAACATCACTAGTATAAATTGGGTGCACTTATCTTTACACTTCTTTTAAAATTTGACAGCAATGCCACACTGATTCGCCGCACTTTTATTCCTGCTTTTTCATATACTCATTCCAGATCTGTTCATATGCACTTTATGAACACATCTTTTCTAGAGTTCCTTGAGAATCATTTCCATTACTTAGTTTATCTTCTATGACATTTACATGAACATACAGTTAAGAGTTCCGAATAGTTGATAAACGATCAATAATAGAATATTAATTATATTATCAGACAGTAATAGAATATTAATTCTCTTATCGGTTAATAATAAAATAGGGTATGACAGCCCTGACAGCATTTGAAGATCTTATACGTATTTTCAAGCTTTATGTAATTCATTCTAAATGGATAATCAATGTACGTTGTCGATGACCACACGAATATGTGTCGCCCAATATTTGGAGGAATGACTTCTACCATTTAACTGCTCCACAAAACGTGTCGTGTTAATCTGGTCTATGCGTGAGAGATTCGCATTGAGTCTTGTCTGTTGTTTAAAAATGGTACTGTTTAATGTAGATTTAGTGAGGTTTAGTAGAATGGAGAATAGAATTGAATAAATTATATTTGGAAAGACAGTGCCAATACACAAGCAATTCGGCACAAGTTTTGCCTATTTAAAATGGTGACATTTACATGGAATTGTTATGTTTAGTAGAATAGACGTAGGAATGTAGGAAATGGTTAGTAAGGTGATGCTACTAGAAATATATATAAAAGTTTTTTCTCTTATTCAATTTTTTTTATGTTATTGTAATACCTTAAAAAGGTCTGTATTATTTGTGCTTCAATTTAACGTAAACAGTTAAACACTATTGAAAAAGTTCAATAATTTATCTTATTAAAAAAATATATACTAATACTTGATAAATATGGGTAATAAAGCTGATGTGTTATTTGTTGGATATTTGTTGTTAAAAAACAAATCGGTATAGGTAAATCTAATCTTCTGAAAGATTATTTCCCTTTTCTCTTGCATGACTTGAAAATCTAACGAAAAAAAACTACAATTTATGAAATTTTGCGTCTTCTAAATGAAAAGGAATCAGAAAAGCACCGCACACTTTTAAATTTTTTACAAACAAATTTCGAAATCTTATCATAAATGTTTTAAAATGTCATATCTTTGAACACAAACACAGACCAATACACATGCAATATATTTTATTTTTGCAAATATCAAATTGATTTTCAGCAAAAACTGAATATTTTTTATTTTCATTTTCAGAAACGTTGCTACATTGAAAAACGAAAGGTGAAAAACTCTTACGAAACGTGAGCAGTCAACGGCACAAGAAAATAATAAAAAAAAATTAACAAATTCACTTATCAATGTTGAGAGAAAACAAAAGCTTAAATGCAAAAATATCTCAAAATAAATTTTCACAAAAAAATCTTTCGTTGAAATATTTTATAAAACAACTGAATCGATAAAAAGATTGCTGGATACAAAAAGCAACAACACAAAGTGCCGATTTCGAGTGCAACAAATTTTAAATCGAGAAAATTTTTAACCCAAACGCTTAATAAAGAGGATACATCGAAATGTGTTCAAAGGAGTTATTCCTGTTTGTTTGTTTAGTTGGTCTGCTCGGTGGCCTCAGACTAACCTCAACAACGACAACCACCACATTTGTAGCTGCGATGTCAATTGGCAATCAGGACATAGAACGCTATTTTCGTTCAGTGAATGCTTCACAGTCATTAGCCGTGATGACCGAAGATCGCATTGCTATGGATACATATACATTTGCCTTCATCAATTACACCTATTACGGCGATGATCACATTAAGCACGAGGTGCAATATGCAGAAGAGAAGGCACGTTATGGTGAGGGTAGAATTCTGTCTGTCAAAGGTAAATTAGTGCACGTTACCGATGCGAATGATTTCACTGATGACTATGCATGCTCACCAAATATTTTGGGCACACTCGGTAATCCAACACCATCGTCTGGTGTGTCATGGATTGCTTTAGTGCGTCGCGGTCGTTGTACTTTCGAGGAGAAGGTGAAGAATGTGCACTACAAGGGCGCAGCAGGCGTTATTGTGTACAATGATAAGACAGTTCCAAACCTGGAAAAAATGCAAATAAAGGGCAAAACTCGTAAGTCGATTAATAAATTTTAATTAAAGAACATATGTGCGTATAGACTTCCAATTTTGTGTGAAAATTAAATTATAAATGAATAAGCGTTTTAATAATTTTATAACTTGTGTTACTACTTTCCACTACATTGAAATATTGAAATATGTTCAACAAGTTATTTCTTGAATACTTTTAAGAACAAAAATAAAACAAATTTAATGTTTATTTATCAGAAAATGAAAAATTTTTTAAATTTTTTAATCTCAGACAATCAAAAAAAAATTAATGGAAGCGAAGAAGATATTTTTTTCAACAATAGATTAATTTTATATAATTTTATTATAATATAATTGCTTTTTTATTATTATCTATTTTTATTATTTGATAATTATATTACCATTAAAAATAGAACGAATAGTTTAATGATTTTGCACCCCTCTGGGTTCCAACTAACAGAGAAGAGAAATTATTTATACCAACTGTGAAAATATTTCAAGAATTTCAAGATTTAAGTAATTAATTTTTATTTTATTATTTTTATTTATTTTATTTACTATTTATATATATCATTGTATTATAATACAATATATTATACAGCTGTCAAATAATATTTTTCATAATAGTTTTTAAACTGTTTAAGTCAAGTTCTGCCAACTTTATACCCAAAGCAAAATTAAGCGACCCTCCATTTTGTAATGGATCCAGTCTAGAATTTAGTTATATTTATATATATATAAATAAATTAAAATTTAAATTAAAAAAGAATCTTAAAATATTAATTACCCGATAAAACACTACACGTGACAGCTTGATCAATATTAAAACAAATATATTTTAGGGTAATAAAATACTTATTGATTATACGAGGGTCGCTTTTTAAGTATCTATTAAAAACAAATTCATTTATTTTTATTACTTTTGTGATTATAATTATTAGTTTACTATACTTTTCTTAACTTTAAGAAAACCTCATTTTGTAAAGTATCTAAGCCTGATTTTTCCTCTTGGTTTTAAAGATGGTTTCTTAATAGCTTCATTTTTTTAAAAGGAAAATTCTAAAGGATCATCTTCATATTTTTTAAATATTA
>NW_024035682.1:0-3365 GCF_002237135.1 Teleopsis dalmanni | reverse complement strand
ATTGAAAATCACAATTTCGATGGTTTTACATGTTAAAATGTGTAAAATATAAGAGTTTTTAGAAACTTACTGAGAATCACAAATTCGATGGTTTTACGATCGCACATGTTAAAATATGCAAAATATTAGAGTTTTGAGAAACTTATTGAAAATCACAAATTCGATGGTTTCACGATCGTACATGTTAAAATATGCAAAATATTAGAGTTTTGAGAAACTTATTGAAAATCACAAATTCGATGGTTTCACGATCGTAAATGTTAAAATGTGTAAAATATAAGAGTTATAGAAACTTACTGAAAATCACAAATTCGATGATTTTACGATCGCATATGTTAAAATATGCAAAATATTAGAGTTTTGAGAAACTTATTGAAAATCACAAATTCGATGGTTTTACGATCGCACATGTTAAAATATGCAAAATATTAGAGTTTTGAGAAACTCATTGAAAATCACAAATTCGATGGTTTTACGATCGTATATGTTAAAATGTGTAAAATATAAGTTTTTAGAAACTTACTGAAAATCACAAATTCGATAGTTTTACGATCGCACATGTTAAAATATGCAAAATATTAGAGTTTTGAAAAACTTATTGAAAATCACAAATTCGATGGTTTTACGATCGTACATGTTAAAATATGCAAAATATAAGAGTTTTGAGCAATTTACTTAAATCACAAATTCGATGGTTTTGCGAGCGTACATGTTAAAATGTGCAAAATATATGAGTTTTGAGAAATTTGCTTAAAGTCACAAATTCGATGGTTTTACGGATCGCACTGTTAAATATGAAAAATATTAGAGTTTTGAGACACTTCAAATTGAAATCACAATTTCGACGTTTTACGATTCGCAATGTTAAAAGTGCAACAATGATTAGATTTTGAGAACTTATGGAAAAATCACAAATTATGCGATGGTCTTTACATCGCACAATGTTAAATGATGCAAAAATATCTAGGTTTTGACAACTTATTGAAAATCACAACTTCGATGGTTTTATGATCGCACATGTGTTGTAAATATCAAAATATTAGAGTGTTGAGAAATTATTGAAAATCACAAATTCGTGTTTTACGATCAGCTATTTAAAATATGCAAATAATTAGGAGTTTGAAACTTACTTTGAAAATCACCAGAATTCGATGGTTTTCGATCGCACTTGTTAAAAGATATGCAAATAATTAGAGATTTTGACGAAAACTTATTTGAACATCACAAATTCAGATGGTTTTACGCATCGAATATTGTTAAAATGTGTCGAAATATTAGAGTTTGAGAAACTCTATTGAAATCACAAATTCGATGGTTTTACGATCGTACATGTTAAAATGTGCAAAATATAAGAGTTTTGAGAAACTTACTGAAAATCACAAATTCGATGGTTTTACGATCGCACATGTTAATATATGCAAAATATAAGAGTTTTGAGAAACTTACTGAAAATCACAAATTCGATGGTTTTACGATCGCACATGTTAAAATATGCAAAATAAAAGAGTTTTGAGAAACTTACTGAAAATTACAAATTCGATGGTTTTACGATCGCACATGTTAAAATGTGCGAAATATAAGAGTTTTGAGAAACTTACTGAAAATCACAAATTCGATGGTTTTACGATCGTACATGTTAAAATATGTAAAATATAAGAGTTTTGAGAAACTTACTGAAAATCGGAAATTCGATGGTTTTACGATCGTACATGTTAAAATATGCAAAATATAATAGTTTTGAGAAACTTATTGAAAATCACAAATTTGATGGTTTTACGATCGCACATGTTAAAATATGCAAAATATAAGAGTTTTGAGAAACCTACTGAAAATCACAAATTCGATGGTTTTACGATCGTACATGTTAAAATATGCAAAATATAAGAGTTATGAGAAACTTGCTTAAAGTCACATATTCCATGGTTTTACGATCGTACATGTTAAAATGTGCAACATACTAGAGTTTTGAGAAACTTGTTGAAAATCACAAATTCGGTGGTTTTACGATCGTACATGTTAAAATGTGTAAAATATAGAGTTTTGAGAAACTTATTGAAAATCACAAATTCGATGGTTTTACGATCGCACATGTTAAAATATGCAAAATATAAGAGTTTTGAGAAACTTATTGAAAATCACAAATTCGATGGTTTCACGATCGTACATGTTAAAATATGCAAAATATAAGAGTTTTGAGAATCTTACTGAAAATCACAAATTCGATGGTTTTACGATCGCACATGTTAAAATATGCAAAATATAATAGTTTTGAGAAACTTGTTGAAAATCACAAATTCGGTGGTTTTACGATCGTACATGTTAAAATGTGTAAAATATAAGAGTTTTGAGAAACTTACTGAAAATCGGAAATTCGATGGTTTTACGATCGTACATGTTAAAATATGCAAAATATAATAGTTTTGAGAAACTTATTGAAAATCACAAATTTGATGGTTTTACGATCGCACATGTTAAAATATGCAAAATATAAGAGTTTTGAGAAACCTACTGAAAATCACAAATTCGATGGTTTTACGATCGTACATGTTAAAATATGCAAAATATAAGAGTTATGAGAAACTTGCTTAAAGTCACATATTCCATGGTTTTACGATCGTACATGTTAAAATGTGCAACATACTAGAGTTTTGAGAAACTTGTTGAAAATCACAAATTCGGTGGTTTTACGATCGTACATGTTAAAATATGCAAAATATAGGAGTTTTGAGAAACTTATTGAAAATCACAAATTCGATGGTTTTACGATCGTACATGTTAAAATATGCAAAATATAAGAGTTTTGAGAAACTTACTGAAAATCACAAATTCGATGGTTATACGATCGCACATGTTAAAATATGCAAAATATAAGAGTTTTGAGAAACTTATTGAAAATCACAAATTCGATGGTTTTACGATCGAATATGTTAAAATGTGTACAATATTAGAGTTTTGAGAAACTTATTGAAAATCACAAATTCGATGGTTTTACGATCGCACATGTTAAAATATGCAAAATATTAGTTTTTAGAAACATTGAAAATCACAAATTCGATGGTTTTACTATCGCATATGTTAAAATATGCAAAATATTAGAGTTTTGAGAAACTTATTGAAAATCACAAATTCGATGCTTTTACGATCGCATGTTAAAATATGCAAAATATTAGAGTTTTGAGAAACTTATTGAACATCACAAATTCGATGGTTTTACGATCGCACATGTTAAAATATGCAAAATATTAGAGTTTTTAGAAACTTATTGAAAATCACAGATTCGATGGTTTTACGATCGCACATGTTAAAATATGCAAAATATTAGAGTTTTGAGAAACTTATTGAAAATCACAAATTCGATGGTTTTA
>NW_024035681.1:0-3365 GCF_002237135.1 Teleopsis dalmanni | reverse complement strand
TGCTTTTTCCACCTCGTATCTTCCGTTGCGTTTCACTTTAGTCACTTTATAAGGACCCACGTATTCGCTGGCTAGTTTTCGTCCAGCCACAAACTGTGTTCTCTTTATCGCTATCAAATCGCCTAGGTTATACACATTTTCTTGTTTCCGTTTGCTATCAAACTGCTTTTTGTACGCATTCTGTGCTGCTATTATTCCATCTTTAGCTTTTGCTCTCAACTCTTGCCGATCTTTGTCGTAATTTGATATAACTTCGCTCTCAACCAGTTTCAGGATATCATCTAAAGTTTCCAAATATTCTCCAGTTAACTTTGTTTTAATATCCAATAATTTTTTACGATGCCCTTGCTCATGTACTAACTTTTCGTTGATCACAAAATTCTTTTTCTTTCCTTTCTTACCATCGAAATCCTTGTCAGATTTTTCTAAAATATTACGATCAGTAGAATAACTGAATTGATCATACTGTTCTTTATATACATCATAGCCATCATTAATCGGATCTAGTTTTTTATTGTGCACATTTTTACAATAATGTTCATCATCAATCATATTAAGGTTAATCAACGTGTCACCATCTTTCTCATTCAAGACATCATTATCTTTTAAGGTCAAAATATCAATCTTCCTTTCAGAAAAATCATCTGTATTATGATTCACTCGTAATTCTTTTAACTGTTTATCATCATAGGTTTCATTCATTGAGCATTTCTTATCGTCCTCAATTAAGTTGTTCACACTTAATGCAGCATTCATTTCCAGGTAGTTTTGTACTGCTTTTCGTTCAGGTGCTGATAGTCCAATAGGATGCTCGCAGAGTGTTTCGTCATTGCAGCTTGGTCTAATATTCAACTTAATCGGAGACTTCAACGGCTTATAGTTAATCATCTGTATTACTGCTGGTTTATATTGCTGCTCCGCATTACTCTCTATCACATTGTAAATGTTATGCTTTGCGCTGTCGTTCTCTGTAGCCGGTGAAAATTTGTATCCCTCCGCCTGTAGCGTGACTGTAAATTTTTGCAGCAAGTCGAATCCAGCAATTACATCCACATTTATACTAGCATCTGCTACTACCAAGAATGTGTGTACCGTCTGCAACTCGTCGATTTTGACTTGTGCCTGGAACTCGCCTATAACTGCAGTAGCCGCCTTGCCCAAACCAATTAGTTCAGCGCCACTTTTTTGTAGTGTACACCCGCTAAATTCTTCATTATATACGCTCTTTCGTAGCAGCGATACATCGGCACCAGTATCAATTAAGCACTTAACGGTTTTATTATTAATTTTGATCAACTTATTTCGCCTCTCGCAGGTTATTAGGTTGACACTATATTTTATAGTTGTACATTCTTTTGCCATATGGCCATTGCCATTGCATTTGAAACATTTTACTTCTTCTTTACATTGTGCACGTTTATGCTGTGTTGAACCACAATTAAAACAATGTGTTATTTTAAAACTGCCAATGTTTTTCTCGTTACCCTTAAACTGGTGCTTCTCATGTTTGTTGCTTTCTCCTACCCGCTCGAATATTTCATATTTCTCTCTGAGCTCTTGGTATGTTTTACAGCTGTAAAAACCAAATTTGTATTCGTTTTTGATATATAGACCATCAACTATATATCGAATAACTGATTCTACTTCCACATGACCCAGAACAGCAATTTTTTTCATATTTAAAACATATTCGTCTCTCTTTTTTTTGCGCTCACTTAACATCTTATGTACTTCAGCGCTGCTTAGTGTTTTTTGAAATTCAGCTAACAGTGCTTCTTTCATTTCGTGATATGTATTAATGCACATAGATTCAAGGAATAATTGCGCTGTCTTTACCATTTTTCCGCGCGCTTGCACATATTTCTGTTTCTCACTTAATCCATATGCATCGGCATTGCGCTCGAAAATATCAAACCAATGACACACCGGCACTGTTTCCCCATCAAAGTCTGAAATAATTTTTGCAAAATTTTCAACTGCTATTTTAGGTTCGGGTTGTTTGATTTCATCTGCTTGAATTTTCAGTGTTAACAGTTGAATAAGTTGCTGCAAATTTTTATTATTTTCATCCACTTTTGCTTCCATTGTGATCGCTTTATTTTTTGATATTCCTTCTTTTTCTGCTTCAACTGCTGTTTCTCCTCTTTGCGACGCACTGAACGATCTCCTTCTGAACGCCTGCGAACGTGTGTAATATTGTTGTTCTTGTTTTTCTTTTTCAGCAACGTTTTGCGCGCCTATTTTTGCAGCGCTTTTTTTATTTATTTCGTGTTCTCCTTTTGTGTCCAGCTTGCGGCTTGGTTTTTATTATTTTATTTTCCTTGTGTCTATACTTGCAGACACAGAATTTTCGATCAACTTTTAACAATTTTGTATCAACTTTTTTATTTTTTAGCTCGACGGTTGAGCCCCCAAATGTAAATAATAAGGTTTTATTAAGTAAATAATAAGGTTTTATTAAGTAATAATAAAAATAATGAAGAATTATATAAACAATTAATTAAAAAATACGATAGCACAACTGCCTCCTCACACGACGACCGAACTTGACAACTTTTAAAATACGACTGACTCACTCAACGTCGCCAACTGAACTGCTCACTGCTGACTGCTTACTGCTTAACCGGCTTATACTTGACTGCTTTACCACTGCTGGCCTCTCATATACTACTTTACATACATATATAATCATAAAATATTTAGTAAATAAGAAAGTACATACGCTGCGTCGTTATGTACCTAGGTTAAGTTGAAAGTGAAAAACTAAATAAAAATCAGAACTGGAAGTGCACTCAATAGAAGCGCACTGGGTTCCAAACCAAAAATCAACTTTCTTTGATTTAAAATAATTAAAAATTGATGTTAGTAAAAGGATCGCCAAATTATATCGGCGTTTAAAATATCCTTTGATAACTATACCATATTGAAAACTAACATCAGTAATTCACATATATTACATGGCGACCGTGACTTTGGTGCAGGACTAATGTGATTATTTTAAAAAAAAATATATATATATATATAAAATATTAAAATAAAAATAACACATGTCCAATGCACCAGGGCCAAAAACGTCTCACAATCAAGGAATATCGTGCCAGACAACAACGGCAATTGGAAATATTACATGGCTCACAGCTATTCCTGTAGCACCAAAACCCAGGATGGGTGCAAGAACGGAAAAAGCCAGCAACAACAACAACTATAGCAACAGCAATAATATAATCAACAAATAAACCAACAAGAATTACCATCATCGTGGGAAACTGCATGTAATTTCAATTTCAAATAGATGACATCATACAAGACAAGCGGAAACATAAGTATAATATTTTTTTTATGATTTATAAATAATTGTAATGGAG
>NW_024035680.1:0-3366 GCF_002237135.1 Teleopsis dalmanni | reverse complement strand
ATTCTATAAATTGAACTAATACAAGATTAAAGCAGATTAAGTTTCTTCTTCATTGGAGTATAGTGTCGGAAATGAGAAAATGATTAATTTGATCCAGTTTATGCACAAATCGTACAGGATAGCAAACATATCAAAATTAAGCTCAGACTTTGTTACAATCCTTTAAGCCAAAAATTAGTTCATGACGTTATTAAAGCAATTATTGCAAATCACTAATTGAAACACGATAAGTTGAATAAATAATATATTCCTTTGTTTATTATGAGTTCAAAATAATGCAATAAATATGTGGTTAAATGAATATGTTCTGCTCAGATAACATTTTCGATAATATTCTTCTGACAGTTTAATTATGGCAGCAAATGAATTGCACCAGGACTGCACGTATGGCTATAAGATAAGTTGGGTTATAAGATATTGTAAATGTGAATTTAACAAATCTTAATTGGACTTTTCGCAATTAATAAATGTTCATTACTGCAATGGAATGATTGCAATAAAATATAATGAATGCAAATCATTGGATTTATTTAAGTACAAAGCTGACTTTCGATTGTCTTTGATATCTGAAAACAGACAAATATAAACGCAGCCATCCACAAGTGGTAGAACATACTATATACGACTCCATGTAGAGACAAGAAAGTGCATTAGTGAATACATGGCAGTTAAATCAATTAGCTGGGAATATTGAATTTCACATTAATTCATTTATGATGTTTGCACTTTTTGATGTCGAAAGAAACCAACAAAATGTACACATTTACATTTCACAAAAATATCTCATCGGTGCTCTTAGTTGGGAGTAAACAATCATGGAATTGACAGTGCATGTTTACACTGATTTTGTGCTTGACTTTTGTTTATGAGTTTAGTCGCTGTGTTTACATAGATCCTTTTTCCTATACTATTTTAATTTTTTTTTATTTCAACAGACACAAATTTTACTCATGTAACGCGTTGAGTTGCACAGCGATTGCATTCCATTTCGTAGCTTCAGATGTGGACAACAGTGCAGTGTAAACACACCCTCGGGAAGGTTCGTCAGTGTAGCGCGAAGTGTCACTGGCCCCAGTGCTGGCTTCACGGAGTCCGTCTTTGTTTGTATTAAGCGGATTGTTTGTTTGCCCGCTGGCAACCGTCTTTAAAATTGATTTCGTCGATATACATCAAATTAAGGGTTAAATTGTGTCATCGCATCGAATAACAGGGTGCGAATGTACAAAATGTTTTTTTTTATTCTGTGAGGTACATGAACCTGCAGGCTATATAGTAGCAAGGGTAAAGATTTTTAAATTGAAAGCCGAAACTAAACAATTTAATTGAGTGCGCTGTGGATGATATTAAATATCTTTAAATATATCTAAAGAGGACTTGGTGTGAAACGGGTCTCAGCATAAACAATCTCTTTTACTAACATGCATTCAATAATGGAATACTCATAGGAGGCAATATTTTCAGTAATTGAAAATCAGTGAATATCAACACTAATTATAAAAAATGTTGGTGATAACATGATGTGAAGGTCCTACCTAAGCTCATGTGATTAATAATCACAACAATTTAATATTTTTCTAGTCATAAGCATGAAGACAGTTTATACATATAGTCAAATCACAATTGAGAATAATGATTATAATCATTTTAATCTAGGTCAAAAAGTAAACATATTATATGATTTAAATATAGAAGTGGATTACAATCATATAATCTATTTCCAAAAAATCTATTCTCTTCTCTTTCATGATAGGAGACTAAAAACAAAGAATTTTTCATTGAAACTATTAAGCATTGTTATTATTTTTTAGGAAACTTATATCCTAATTTATTCAAAGAGTAGAAGATAAAGTAAAGAAAAGGAAATAGATTAAATGCTTATAATCTACCACAATATTTTACTTATACTTGGTCGTTTTCTCCAAGGATTTTAAGATTTTCTAATACTCCATCAGCAATTTCAACGGCCTTACATGAGTTTATGTGCTTATGTGGCGCTCAGTTGTTAGTCAAAGTACCATTCTTTAGTTTTGGTTATTTAAAATTAATCAATGACGTGTATTTCTATAACGAGAGTTTTGTTTTTTAGCTGCTCCAGCCGCTCTGTGAGTGAGCCGTTGTGTGACATGTAATTACATGTCGGCTTATCTCTTCGGTTTCGGATATATTTTTCTGAAGTTAACTAAATACACGTATTACCTTATCTATTACATTACGAAAGTTTGCATTGCCTCTGACATTTCTCCCTTTAGGTAAGGAGTTAAAATATGCCCAAGGCAAGACATACATTAAGACCGAAAAGTTTTCGGAAATTCTCATTTAAAATTCGCGCGCTGTATATTTTTCGATATTTTAAGTTTATGTAGTTTGGCAGCACTGTCCTTAATTACTATGCCAAAAATGAGCGCGATCTGTCAGACAGTTCGTTTACGGCAGCTGTTGAAACCAGTTCACCTCAGTAGGGCGTTGCGAAAAAAACAATGGAAAAAAATATTGAACAAAGAGTTTGCATCAAATTTTGTGTTTCGAACGAAATTTCGTGTGCAGAATCGTTGCGAATGCTACAAAAGGCTTATGGGGAATCAGTTTTATCGAAAACTCAAGTTTATGAGTGGTACAAAGCCTTCCAGGACGGTCGTACGACCGTCGAAGACATTTCGCAACGCACTACTGAGGTGAACTGGTTTCAACAGCTGCCGTAAACGAACTGTCTGACAGATCGAGCTCATTTTTGGCATAGTAATTAAGGACAGTGCTGCCAAACTACATAAACTTAAAATATCGAAAAATATACAGCGCGCGAATTTTAAATGAGAATTTCCGAAAACTTTTCAGTCTTAATGTACCTGCTGTAAGAGGCGACTAAAATCTCGACACTATTCCAACATTATTTAGAGCGTAAATGACTGTGAATGAGATTTATTTGCGACACCCGACCAGAGGTGAATATCGGGTACCACGGGGGTCAGTGCCCCAGCTTCTTCGGCTACCGTGACCAATTAAAGTTGTCACGCTCGTGGTGGCAATGGTTAAAACCTAAATTTGTACAGGTAGAATGATGGTATTTATTTACTTTCATTCGGGGTGGAGTTGCGTATCCATACCGGGTGCTGTGACCCAAAGATCAGCAGTGGTTGGATAAGCTTCGCTCTTTACCAAAAGGAGAAGTTATGTCAAACACATAACTTCAATTGGTACCATCGAAATTTCTAGGAATTTCAATGAGGCATCTCTCGGCACATTATCTAACCATGTGTGGTTTTAGAACACCGTGGTGTTGAGCCTTTAAGACAGGTAACCACGTTAAGAAACTCTGAATTTTTTCCCTAACACTTCTCTTTGCGAATTGGGGTTAGGATATTCCCAAGG
>NW_024035679.1:0-3375 GCF_002237135.1 Teleopsis dalmanni | reverse complement strand
GACTTGTAACATTTGTTGGGTTCCTGTTATGAGCATCATCAGAGTCATTACAAAAGCCAGGATCTGCAAATTTATATGATCTTTTTATATTTGATGTGTGAATATTTTCTAATTTTCTTTTTATGAATTTAGGTTCATTTTTATGCCTAACATTTTTATAGTTCTTAATAAATCCTTCTGTACGGTTTTCTGTATAATTTTCTCGGTTTCGGTTTCTTTTGGAAATTCTAAAAAGTTTTGCTTCGTCCATTCGCTTTTTAATTAATTTGTGATCGATTTTGTTATATTCTACTTCTAATGGCGTAGCTTTTATTGTACTATGATAAGAATTATTATAGAATTTTATAGCTTTACACATTTGAGCTGTGATTGAAAGTTTTTTTGCTAAATTTAAGGTTCTTATACGTTCAGTAAGAGTATTATTTAACCTTTCAATATCAGAATTCCCTGTATGACTGTTAGGTTTTGTGGCATGGTAGTCTATACCCTTAGCAGATAGAAAGTCACGAACATTTCTGGAATTAAACTCATTATCAAAAATAAATGTTTTTGTATGCCCTTTTATGGCTAAAAATTTATTTATTTTTTCTACAATCATTCGACTATTTCTGTCAGGTAAATTGAAAAAGATTGCATGTTTTGAGAATTTGTCAATAAAAATTATAAAAGATTGCTTACTGTTAACGTAAGTATCTATATGAACAATTTCATTTACAGTTGTGGGTGTTTGGGTGAATAGAAATTTTGATTTAATAGGATTTCGGTCATATTTCCCTCCATTGCAAATATCACAATTATTGATTATCTCATGAATTCTAATTTTCAGTTGTGGACGGTAAACCTTATGCTTCATTCCCTCATAAGTTGGAATAATTCCCGAGTGTCCTACTTCATATTTGTGAAAAAATGCTATCTGTTTCTTTAGTTCATGATCTTCCTTTATATCTTTGGCAAAATAGCTACACTTCACAAAGGACATTTTCTGATTATTTGAATATGTACTTAATAAAATTTATTGTAACTTATTATATTCATGATGATTAAGTTCAGAGTATATTGCGACTTTGACATTATCAAAATGTCTTCGTACTATATTAATAACATTTTCAGAGATAATATCCCGTTTATCGATAAAAACTCGTTTGTTTTTGAAAATATTGATTACTTCAACTGTCTTGGTTTTTACTAAGATTATTTGTTTCCTAAAACGGTTTACAATGGTATCAAGAATTTTAAAATGGTCATTAAAATTTTCTACCTGAGAATGAATAGTTTCGCCTTCAACTGATACATTATGGTTATTATCATTTTCTTCTAAATTCGTGTTATTATCTTGGGAGTTATTAGCTTGTACTTCCAAGGAAACTGATGTTTGGTTTTGTTGATTTTCGGCGCTTAAATTTTTGATTCTTAACATTTCATCCAAGGTGAAACCCAAATTTTCGGAATCTAACATATTTATTTCATCGCAATTAATTCGACTAAGAAAATCGGCTATTTTATTTTCTTTTCCGGTAATGTAATCGATTTTGGCATCGTACTCTCCCAGCTGCACTAACCATCGTTGCAGTCTAGGACTAATATCCTTACCAGAATTTTTTACTTGTAACCACCTAAGTGGCTGATGATCTGTTTGCAGATCAAACTCTCTCCCAAAAATATAAGGTCTATAGTACTTTACTCCCCACACTATTGCTAATAATTCTTTTTCAATAGTGGAGTAATTTTTTTCATGGTCATTTAATGTTCGCGAAGCAAACGAAATTGGGTGACCCTCTTGAGTCAAAACTGCGCCGATTGCAAAATTGCTGGCATCAGTGATGAGTTTAAAACGTTTATTGAATAAAGGATATTTTAAAATGGGATGATTTGTTATGATATCTTTTAGTTTTTCAAATGAAATAATAAAATTTGGATCATTTAAATTAACCTTTGCATTCTTTTTTAAATATGCAACCATTGGATAGGCTATTTTAGAATAGTCCTTTATAAACTTTCTATAGAAACCAGAAATTCCTAAAAAGGATTTAATTTGTTTTTGTGTATTAGGCAGCTTCAATTGTTGTATCACTTCAATTTTATTTGGGTTGGGCTTTATGCCCTCAGATGTAAGAATATGCCCCAAAAAATCGGTTTCTTTTTTTAGGAAACTACACTTTTCTAATCGGATCTTTAGCTTTGCTTCTTTTAGTTTTAGAAAAATTTTTTTCATTTTCTCCATATGTTCAGACAAGGAAGTACTAAAAATTAATACATCGTCTAAATAAACGACGCAAATTTTATTTATAAATTCTCGAAGCACAGAATTCATAAGTCGTTGAAAGGTGGATGGGGCATTTTTGAGCCCAAAAGGCATCCGCAAAAATTCATAATGACCTAACGGGGTCGAAAATGCGGTTTTCTTCCTATCGTTGTCATGCATCAAAATTTGATGAAAGCCTTTGGCAAGGTCTATAGACGAAAAATATTGAGCTTTACCTAACTTATCTAAAATTCCATCTATATTAGGAATTGGAAATTTGTCATTTACAGTAACTTCATTCAGTTTTCTGTAATCAATTACGATCCGCCATTTTTGAGAACCAGATTTGTCCACTTTTTTTGGGACTACCCACAAGGGACTATTATAAGCAGAATTGCTTTTTTTAATTATATTATGCTTCAACATTTCTTTTATCTGCCTTTGAATTTCTAATTCATGAGTTTGTGGATATCTGTATATTTTTGAATAAATAGGTCGATCACTTGTAGTAACAATTTCGTGCTTAATTTCGTGGGTAAAAGAGAGTTTATCCCCCTCTTTGAAAAATAGTTCACTAAAGTCCTGTAATAATTTTTTTAATAATTGGTTTTCTTCAGAATTTAAATGTCTCAAATCTAAATTTTCTATGTCACTGAATTCAAGTGTACATATTTCCTGATTTTTATAGGGGCTAAAATTTTTAAAGTGTATAGTATTGCCTAATATGTTGACAAATTTATTCTCTTCATCAATCTTAGCTTTAAGAGGGATGAGAAAATTTTGTCCTATTATGGCATCATAATTTTTACTACTGAAGTCAATTACCTTCCAATGGAAGGTACCTGAGACGTTAAACTCTCTAGGTATAGAAGTTATTATTTTATGTGTCACCTGATTAATTCCATTTATTGTTCGGTAACAAATGGGTGTTGGGAGTTTCTGTTCAGTGAAATGATCTTTGAGAATATTTGGTTTAATTAAACTAGTGTCAGAACCGGTATCAATGAGACATCTAAATTCTTTGCTACCAATTGTTATTGTTATTATGGGCAATCTGCAGATCGAGGCAGGTTGAAAAAATTTACATCCTCCTCTACATTACCAATATCCATTGGCTGAAAATCAGTTCTTTT
>NW_024035678.1:0-3377 GCF_002237135.1 Teleopsis dalmanni | reverse complement strand
TTGTTAAATCACATATAAGTGTGACAGCATACTCATTGCCATTCTCAGTTTTAGGTAATGGACCAATGGTATCTACCAATACTGTGTCAAAAGAGCCTGTTGGCGTATCAGTTATTGTCATTGGTATTTTTGTATGATTATGAATTTTAGATTTTTGACATTTTTAACATGATTTGACATATCTTGATATATCTTTGGTCATGTTTGGCCAATAGAAATGTCTTTTAATTTTTTGTAACGTTTTTGTCATTCCGCAGTGTCCACCTTCCACTGGGTCATCATGGTAATTTTTTAAAGTTTTTCTTATTTCTTCCTCTTTAACCAGTTTGGTCACCTTTGGCAGTAGCGCTACTGTTAAATTTTTCAATAATTTATTGCCCTTGGCCTTAAATTCATTTATTGAGACAAATTCGAAAATTTTCTCACTAGGTGCCATTTGTACTTTGTTGATGCGATGTTTGCAGGTTAATTTCTCTAACCTTGGGAATAATTGTCCTAAGTCAATTTTCCCATTGACTAACAGATCATCAATTATTATTTTTTCAATAATTTTATTTCCACGTTTTAAATAACAGTGGTTAGAAGTCAATTTCAATTTTATTTGTTTTCTGACGTCAGTACTATTAATGACTTCGTATATATGGGGCTTTTCGTACTTTAATTGTTGGTCGAGGGTATTTATTTCTTTATTTTGTTTGGTGGTTGATCTAGTTCTCATTTTGAGAATCTTTATAGATTTTTCATTCATATCTTTAAAATCGTCTATCGTAATTCTCGATAGAGCATCGGCAATATAATTTTCTTTGCCTCTGAGATATTCCACTTTGAAATCGTATTCTTCGAGATCTAATCTCATTCGAGTTAGTTTTGAACTCGGGTTTTTCATTGAGAAAAGGTAGGTTAATGGGCGATGGTCAGTCTTAATTAAGAAATGTGTACCATATATATATGGTCTAAAATGTGTTATAGCCCAATGAATTGCAGTAAGTTCTTGTTCAATGTTTGACTTGTTACTTTCTCCTTGAGTAAAAGTCTTTGAAGCGTAGGAGACTGGAAGTTGTCTACCATCATGCTCTTGGCTGAGTACTGCACCACAAACATGCTTGCTTGCATCAGTAGTGATACAGAATGGTTTTTTAAAATTTGGATACTGTAAAATAGTTGGATTCATAAGTTCATTTTTTAGATAATCAAACGCTTTTTGGCAATCTTGAGTCCATTGAAATGGAACTTTCTTTTTTGTTAATCTCGTTATGTGTCGAGAATAATCAGAAAAATTTTTTATGAATATTCTATAATAGTTACAAAAAGCAACGAATCGTCGTGCTCCATCAGCATCAGTCGGTACTGGGTAATCTCTGATTGCTGTGTATTTATTGTCATCCGGAAGGATGCCTTTGTTAGTGCATTTATGACCGAGATATGTAACCTCATGCATAAAAAATGTGCATTTGTCAGGATGTAGTTTAAGATTGTACTTCCGACATAGCTCAAAAACATCTGTCAAATTTTTAAACATATGCCTTTCAGAACATCCGAGTACAACTAAATCATTCATATATAAAAATGCTTGAGATGGTGTTAAACCAGAAAACGCAAGAGTCATCATGCGTTGAAAAGAATTTGGAGCAATTTTCAATCCATACGGGAGTCGTTTAAAACGATAAGAGCCATTTTCTGTAGAGAAGGATGTAATATCTCTTGAAGATTCGTGTAGCTCTATTTGATGGAATCCAGACATTAGGTCAAGGCATGAAAAATATTTAGCTCTTCCCAATTGATCAAGGATGTCTTCTATTCTTGGAAGAGGAAATTTGTCTGCAATCAATTTTTTATTTATTTGACGGTAGTCCACTACTAACCGCCATCTTTTCTCATTTCAACCGGGTAATGACTTTTTAGGTACTAATAACAAAGGACTATTGTAGTTTGACATTGATGGTTCTACTATGTCATCATCTACCAATTTCTTTGCTTGTTTTTCGACTTCTGCTTTGTGGGTATGTGGTATTCTATAGTTTTTTATGTAGCTTGGTGTTTTATCGCTTAACCTTAAACGCTGTTTGTAGAAATTATTTACAGAAATTTGTTCATTTTCTAAACCGAATATGTCACTGTAATTTGTACAAAGTGTTGTTAACTTGTCGCTAAATTTATTAGGAAAATTTTTGGATAATCTATTTATGATTTCTTTAGTTCTATGGTATGAAGTATCTTTTGGTTGTAATATATCATAATTTGATATTTTTTCAGTTTTTATATTTTTAGCTTTTAAAGCTGTAACTGAACTATTCGTGTTGAGTATCCTTATAAACGCATTATTACCTTGAACTATAGTGTTTGCAATAAACACACCAGGTTGTAATTCTTGGTTTGGCACCAATAAATCTTCCTGTTCTGCGCTGAGGTATACTCTCCTAATTACTTGAGATCTTGCTGGTAACATGATAAAATCATTGTCACAAGTGTTTTTAATTGGTATGGCAATATGCTGTGGAAAACATTTTGGTCGTAAAACGAGCCATTCTTTATTTTGCATGAAATCGAGTTTACAATTAAATTCTCTTAGAAAGTCCATGCCGATGATTCCATCGCATGGTATAGGAAAATCATCTTGTACTGCATAAAATTTATGTGTTACTAGAATATTTTCAATTCTAAGATCTAATTGTGTAAGACCCAATGATTGGATCGAACCTTGGCCTATACCGCTGAGGGTTGTTACCTCAAATTTATTTACTTCATATTTATCTACATTTGCGATTTTTAGTAGAGACACGTGTGCTCCTGTATCTACTAATAGGGTTAGTAATTTATTAGTGGCATTATTAAAAAAATTAACAAACACGCCCAGGTTAAGGTTTAAGCTATATATTGTGTTATGTTTTAATCTCTCAGAGGCTGGTTCAGGTTTTCCGAACCAATATTGTTTTGGTTAGTACCATCATTAGTACTAGTTATTCTAACATTATGTTGGATCCTATGGTTATTTCCGCGTCCTCGTTGATTTCCATATTGATTAGAGTTATTGTATTGTCTCTGCCTATTGTAATTATTATTTCGGTAGTATCCTCTACCTCTAAAATTTCCATTCACACGATTGTTTTCGCGATAATTATTTATATTTTGACGCTGTGTAAATAGAACAGTGTCTGTCCGGTCAGTAGCATCCGTGCAGCTTTCTACAAATTTTTGTACCGCATCGTTCAAATTATTGAATTGGCCTGACTTCATAATTAGTCTGACTTCAGGAAGTGTACAATTTTTAACCATTGCATCTACAGATGCCTTAGTTGAATATTGTATAGCTATTTTTGGTGGTATCCCATCCGAAATGTAAGCACCTTGAATTGCTTTAGTTAATTGCTCAACCTCTT
>NW_024035677.1:0-3381 GCF_002237135.1 Teleopsis dalmanni | reverse complement strand
AGTTATCAACAAACATGCATGACAAAAATAATTCTCAACTTAGTTGTGTGGACTGCGTAACATACTTCAAAATATGTTTTTCCGTCACTATTTATTGACAGAATATAATGAAATGGCGCACTGTTGCGCGCAATAAATTTTCATGTATAAGGATTTTAAAAAGTTCCAGTATAAAACATTAAAAAATGAATAATACATAATCGAGTTGTTAACAAACATGCATGACAAAAATAATTCTCAACTTAGTTGTGTGGACTGCGTAACACACTTCAAAATATGTTTTTCCGTCACTATTTATTGACAGAATATAATGTATAATATAGAATATAATATATAATATAACCGTTGCGCACAAAAATTTCACATGTATAAGGGTTTTAAAAAGTTCCGGTATAAAACATTAAAAAATGAATAATACATAATTGAGTTATTAACAAACATGCATGACAAAAATAATTCTCAACTTAGTTGTGTGGACCGCGTAACACATTTCAAAATATGTCATTCCTTCACTATTTATTAACAGAATATAATGAAATGGCGCACTGTTGCGCACAATAAATTTCACATGTATAAGGGTTTTAAAAAGTTCCGGTATAAAACATTACCAAATGAATAATACATAATTGAGTTATTAACAAACATGCATGACAAAAATAATTCCCAACTTTGTTGTGTGAACTGCGTTACACATTTCAAAATATGTCATTCCGTCACTATTTATTAACAGAATATAATGAAATGGCGCACTGTTGCGCACAATAAATTTCACATGTATAACGGTTTTAAAAAGTTCCGGTATAAAACATTAAAAAATGAATAATACATAATTGAGTTATTAACAAACATGCATGACAAAAATAATTCTCAATTTAGTTGTGTGGACTGCGTAACACATTTCAAAATATATAATTCCGTCACTATTTATTAACAGAATATAATGAAATGGCGCACTCTTGCGCACAATAAATTTTCATGTATAAGCGTTTTAAAAAGTTCCGGTATAAAACATTAAAAAATGAATAATACATAATTGAGTTATTAACAAACATGCATGACAAAAATAATTCTCAATTTAGTTGTGTGGACTGCGTAACACTTTTCAAAATATGTCATTCTGTCACTATTTATTAACAGAATATAATGAAATGGCGCACTGTTGCGCACAATAAATTTCACATGTATAAGGGTTTTAAAAAGTTCCGGTATAAAACATTAACAAATGAATAATACATAATTGAGTTATTAACAAACATGCATGACAAAATTAATTCCCAACTTAGTTGTGTGGACCGCGTAACACATTTCGAAATATGTCATTCCTTCACTATTTATTGACGGAATATAATGTATAATATAGAATATAATATATAATATAACTGTTGCGCACAATAAATTTCACATGTATAAGGGTTTTAAAAAGTTCCGGTATAAAACATTAAAAAATGAATAATACATAATTCAGTTATTAACAAACATGCATGACAAAAATTATTCCCAACTTTGTTGTGTGGACCGCGTAACACATTTCAAAATATGTCATTCCGTCACTATTTATTAACAGAATATAATGAAATGGCGCACTGTTGCGCACAATAAATTTCACATGTATAAGGGTTTTAAAAAGCTCCGGTATAAAACATTAAAAAATGAATAATACATAATTGAGTTATTAACAAACATGCTTGACAAAAATAATTCTCAACTTTGTTGTGTGGACCGCGTAACACATTTTAAAATATGTCATTCCGTCACTATTTAATAACAGAATATAATGAAATGGCGCACTGTTGCGCACAATAAATTTCACATGTATAAGGGTTTTAAAAAGTTCCGGTATAAAACATTAAAAAATGAATAATACATAATTGAGTTATTAACAAACATGCATGACAAAAATAATTCACAACTTAGTTGTGTGGACTGCGTAACACATTTCAAAACATGTCATTCCTTCACTATTTATTGACAGAATATAATGTATAATATAGAATATAATATACAATTTAACTGTTGCGCACAATAAATTTCACATGTATAAGGGTTTTAAAAAGTTCCGGTATAAAACATTAAAAAATGAATAATACATAATTGAGTTATTAACAAACATGCATGACAAGAACAATTCTCAATTTAGTTGTGTGGACTGCGTAACACATTTCAAAACATGTCATTCCTTCACTATTTATTGACAGAATATAATGTGTAATATAGAATATAATATATAATATAACTGTTGCGCACAATAAATTTCACATGTATAAGGGTTTTAAAAAGGTTTGGTATAAAACATTAAAAAATGAATAATACATAATTGAGTTATTAACAAACATGCATTACAAAAATAATTCCCAACTTTGTTGTGTGGACTGCGTAACACTTTTCAAAATATGTCATTCCTTCACTATTTATTAACAGAATATAATGAAATGGCGCACTGTTGCGCACAATAAATTTCACATGTATAAGGGTTTTAAAAAGTTGCGTTATAAAACATTAACAAATGAATAATACATAATTAACAAACATGCATGACAAAAATAATTCCCAACTTTGTTGTGTGGACTGCGTAACACATTTCAAAATATGTCATTCCGTCACTATTTATTAACAGAATATAATGAACTGGCGCACTGTTGCGCACAATAAATTTCACATGTATAACGATCTTAAAAAGTTCCGGTATAAAACATTAAAAAATGAATAATACATAATTGAGTTATTAACAAACATGCATGACAAAAATAATTCTCAACTTAGTTGTGTGGACCGCGTAACACATTTCAAAATATGTCATTCCGTCACTATTTATTGACAGAATATAATGTATAATATAGAATATAATATATAATATAACCGTTGCGCACAAAAATTTCACATGTATAAGGGTTTTAAAAAGTTCCGGTATAAAACATTAAAAAATGAATAATACATAATTGAGTTATTAACAAACATGCATGACAAAAATAATTCTCAACTTAGTTGTGTGGACCGCGTAACACATTTCAAAATATGTCATTCCTTCACTATTTATTAACAGAATATAATGAAATGGCGCACTGTTGCGCACAATAAATTTCACATGTATAAGGGTTTTAAAAAGTTCCGGTATAAAACATTACCAAATGAATAATACATAATTGAGTTATTAACAAACATGCATGACAAAAATAATTCCCAACTTTGTTGTGTGAACTGCGTTACACATTTCAAAATATGTCATTCCGTCACTATTTATTAACAGAATATAATGAAATGGCGCACTGTTGCGCACAATAAATTTCACATGTATAACGGTTTTAAAAAGTTCCGGTATAAAACATTAAAAAATGAATAATACATAATTGAGTTATTAACAAACATGCATGACAAAAATAATTC
>NW_024035676.1:0-3382 GCF_002237135.1 Teleopsis dalmanni | reverse complement strand
CTGTCCCTGTTCTGACATACTACTAAATCCTGTTCGAACGAATTTCCCTCTACTACTAATATATTTGTGCTTCTACTTAGCGCATCTACGTGTTGCATGTTCTTTCCTGACCTATGTTGTACCTCATAGTCATAATTCTGTAATTCCAATGCCCATCTGGCTATTCTTGGATTCAACTCTTTTTTTTGAAGTGTGAGTGTTAACGAATTGCAATCTGTAACTATCTTGAACTTTCGTCCCGTTAAGTACACCCGAAATCTTTCTAACGCATAAATTATGGCTAGTGTTTCCAGCTCAAAACTATGGTATTTTGACTCCGTATCTGTAGTTCTCTTGGAGAAAAAGAATACTGGATGCCATTTGTCATCTTTTTTTTTCTGCATTAATACAGCTCCAAACCCAATACTACTCGCGTCAGTATGTAACTCTGTCTTATCATTCGGATCAAATAAGGCAAGGATCGGTGATTCTACTAATTTTCCTTTCAGTATTTCAAATGATGCTAACTCCTCGCTACCCATACTAAACCGTTTTTCTTTTCTGGTAAGATCATACAAAGGTTTGGCTATCAATGAAAAATTTTTTATAAATCTACGAAAATAAGAACATAACCCCAGAAAACTTTGTAACTCGTGAGCATTTTTTGGCAACGGAAAATTTTTAACAGCCACCAACCCTTCGTCATCTGCTTGTATGCCTTCACCGGTTATCCTATACCCTAAATATTTAACGCTTCTGTATAAAAATTCACATTTGTCTAGTCTTAACTCCAAATTATTTTTTACTAGTCTCTTAAAGACTTCCTCTAAAGTGGCTAAATGTTCTTCTACACTATCTGTTGCGATCATAATGTCGTCAAGATATATTATCACTTTATTATTTTTAATCATATCAGCAAAAATTTTGTTTACAAATCTTTGAAACGTCGAAGGCGCGTTTTTCAAACCAAACGGCATTCTTAAAAATTCGTATTTACCTAACGGTGTAACAAAAGCTGTGTATTTAACAGCTTCTTTATCCATATACACATGAAAAAACCCATTTTTCAAATCCAATTTCGTAAACCATTTTTTGTTACCTAACTTGTCCAATAAATCATCTATCAAGGGCATTGGATAATTATCTTTTAATGTTACTTTGTTTAATGTACGATAATCGACACACATTCTTAATTCGCCTGTCTTTTTCTTCACTAACACAATTGGTGAAGAAAATTCTGACTCACTTTCCTTAATAATACCTTTGGACGTATAGTCATCTAACATTTTTTGTAACTCATCTTTTTCTGTATATGCAAGTCTTCTTGGGGAGTAATTAAATGGTTTAACATTATCTAAACTGATCTTCATTTCACACTTTATCTCGGGTTCTTTTGGACGCACTGGTGTCAGATAACATTTAGTAAATAACTCTTCTAACAACACTTTTGTTTTAAATGACACTTCTGGACCAATATTACATTTTTCTTTATGTTCATCATTTATATCGATTGCTAAAATACTTTCTTCAAAAGTTTTTGCATCGTCACAATTACTGTCATCACTTAATTTTATATTTTTTTGATATTTAAATCTACTGTTTTCTTTTGGCTGATCTTTACAACAATTTTTCCATATTATCTTTGCATTGCTTTTTCTTAAAAAATCTCTACCTAAGACTGCTTGGCTGCCCATAGAATCATCAGCAACTACATAAAATTTAATCATTACATTTTTTTTATTCAAAAATATCAAACAACTTATTTCTCCAACTATTTTTAATTTACTTTTATTAAGGCCAAAATATTCTACATTCGAAATTTCATTTAACTTTACCGCTTCCGGTACACAACATTTTTTCAAAAAACTAATTGGGCTGCCAGAGTCTATTAGGCATTCTAAAAATATGGATACTTTATATAAGCCTATAATTGACATACGAAAATACCTTACATAATTATTTTGTTGTTCGTTGGCGTTGAATTTTTTACTGGGACAGACTGCAACCCGGTGTTCCAAACTACCGCATCCATAGCAAGCTCCGAATGGACGTTTCGGTTGACGACATTCAGCGGCAACATGCCCAGTCTTACTGCAGTTAAAACATCTTAAGCCTTGCTTTACTCGCCTTTCATTCGTCGACACTGTCCTAGCAGTATTTTGATTAACATCGCCAAACGCTGCTACCAATTTTTCTTTTGATTTGAACTGCTGCATCTTTGCAAGCATACGCAATTGTGGATCACGTATTCCATCAACAATGTATTCAACTAACTCTTCTTCCGACATATTTATCAGTAATGATAAAACAATTTTATCGTTGTAATAATCAACAAATTTTTCATCATCGGACCACAAACGTGTTTCAAATTTGCGACGCAATTGAACAATACTCTCTTTTGAGCCAAATACGGAAATCATTTGTTCGATCAATATTTTACTGCTTTGTGTAAGAACATTTGGTGTAGAGTGGAGCCAATTTTGTACTCTACCTTTTGCTTTCGTTATAATAAGTGTTCGAACTACATTGTCTTCTAATTCGTAAGCTTTTTCTAACGCTTCAAGTTGCGTAACCCAAACATTAAAATTGTTACCATCGCATTCCGGTAAAAATTCTTTTAATATTATGAGCGGTACTTCTATTCTTTGTACTGAATGTTTACATTCGCTTAAACTCGAAGTGTTTAATTGTAATTGAGTCATTTTCTTTGTCAATTCATTCTCTTTTTTAAACAGATCACGCTCTTTCTTAAGCAACTCAATTTCTTTTTGCATGAGTTGCATTTTTTTTATTTCTTCTTCTCTAATAGTGGTTTCTGTTTGCATTTTTGCTTCCTCTGTTTCTTTGTTATTCACTTCCTCCCTTACAATTTGATTTCGCTCGTTACTCATAATTTCACAATTTTGTACAACAGACTGCTCAACTGCTTCATCACATTCTGGCGTCACTGTTTTTTTTATGCTCATCGGCGCACACTCACTGCGAATATGTTGTGGCACTTTTGTTAAACGCGCAATCAACTGCGTTTTGTTTCCACTTACTTGCAACTTCAATTTTGTCAGCCAATTTTTTAGCTCCTCCACCGTTAGATCATCAAAACATAAAACGTCAGCTATGCCATCCATTCTTCACAGTTTTATATAAATATTTTATATATATATATTTTATTACACACGGGCTTTAAAAAAAAATTTTTTTTTTTTTTTACTTGATCCCACTTCTGAATTTTAGTAGAAACAACCAACATCTGCTTTGTTCGACGGTCGTCACGCAACTGTCTCTTTTATTATTCTTTCTCTTAATTCTACCTTAGTTTACATGTGTATGCTTAATTCTATCTTATGACTACAATACTTATATACTATCATACATCTACAATACTTATACTACTACAGTATATATG
>NW_024035675.1:0-3390 GCF_002237135.1 Teleopsis dalmanni | reverse complement strand
TTAAGAAGCTTTGCTTATATTCCTTGTCTTTATTGAATAAAATTTAATAAAACAACAATCTATTGATTGCGCCTATTTATTAGCACTAGCACTAGCACTAGCACTAGCAGTAGCAGTAGCACTAGCAGTAGCACTAGCAGTAGCACTAGCATTCATATGTTAAATTTTTTAATAAAAATATAAGTTTGTATAATAATTTTATTCTTCTTTAAAGATTAAGTTAAAGTTAAAGTTAATATTGAAGTTAATATTACAGGCAATAGTACTACATAATTAAGCATGTAAAATACAAACACGGATATGTTCAATAACAGTTTTAGTTTAATTTTTCTATTCTGTTCATATTAACTTCACTAGAGAAGAAGAAAAAAGAAAATTTTCTATTTTATTTTATTTAAATTGAAATGAAAAATAAAATAAAATAGCTTTGGAAATAGCTTTAGAGTATTTTCTATTTTCCATTTTCCATTTTCCATATTATATATAGTACGTAGTAACTAGTACGTATAAGAATAAGAATAAGAATAAGAATAAGAATAAGAATAAGATTAAAATACTGGTAGATGTAGATTTTTTGAAACGCTTTCTTTGCCAACGACCATACCACGTTGAATACATCGTTTTTCGTCCGTCACTGAAATTAAGCAGCGTCGGGCGCGGTTAGTACTTAGATGGGGGACCGCTTGGGAACACCGCGTGTTGTTGGCTTCACAACACTTTTTTACTTTTTTACTTTTTTCCTTTTTTTTCCGGTTTTAATTTTTTTTATATTATTTTGTAAATAATAATATTTTTTTTTATACACCTATCTATTATTTATTTATGTAAAACGCAATTATTTAACTAATTTCTGCTGTATACGTGTACTCGCATCATTTTTAATTTTGAATTTTGAATTTTGAATTTTGAAAATCGTAATCGTGTCGTATACGCAATGCACCGTAAGCACAAGTTTTGTTCAGTTCCATATAAAATGTACAATAGGCATGTATGCGAGTGTGAGTGCGAGTGCAAGTGTGAGTACGAGTGCCAGCGTAAATGAAAACCTTAAATGTTAGAAAACTTTTCAAGTAAAATTACTATTTAAGAAGCTTTGCTTATATTCCTTGTCTTCATTGTATAAAATTTAATAAAACAACAATCTATTGATTGCGCCTATTTATTAGCACTAGCACCAGCACTAGCACTAGCACTAGCAGTAGCACTAGCATTCATATGTTAAATTTTTTAATAAAAATATAAGTATATATAATAATTTTATTCTTCCTTAAAGATAAAATTAAAGTTAAAGTTAATATTGAAGTTAATATTACAGGCAATAGTACTACATAATTAAGCATGTAAAATACAAACACGGATATGTTCAATAACAGTTTTAGTTTAATTTTTCTATTCTGTTCATATTAACTTCACTAGAGAAGAAGAAAAAAGAAACTTTTCTATTTTATTTTATTTAAATTGAAATGAAAAATAAAATAAAATAGCTTTGGAAATAGCTTTAGAGTATTTTCTATTTTCCATTTTCCATTTTCCATATAATATATAGTACGTAGTAAGTAGTACGTATAAGAATAAGAATAAGAATAAGAATAAGAATAAGAATAAGATTAAAATACTGGTAGATGTAGATTTTTTGATGAAACACTTTCTTTGCAACGACCATACCACGTTGAATACATCGGTTTTCGTCCGCTCACTGAAATTAAGCAGCGTCGGGCGCGGTTAGTACTTAGATGGGGGACCGCTTGGGAACACCGCGTGTTGTTGGCTTCACAACACTTTTTTACTTTTTTACTTTTTTCCTTTTTTTTCCGGTTTTAATTTTTTTTATATTATTTTGTAAATAATAATATTTTTTTTTATACACCTATCTATTATTTATTTATGTAAAACGCAATTATTTAACTAATTTCTGCTGTATACGTGTACTCGCATCATTTTTAATTTTGAATTTTGAATTTTGAATTTTGAAAATCGTAATCGTGTCGTATACGCAATGCACCGTAAGCACAAGTTTTGTTCAGTTCCATATAAAATGTACAATAGGCATGTATGCGAGTGTGAGTGCGAGTGCAAGTGTGAGTACGAGTGCCAGCGTAAATGAAAACCTTAAATGTTAGAAAACTTTTCAAGTAAAATTACTATTTAAGAAGCTTTGCTTATATTCCTTGTCTTCATTGTATAAAATTTAATAAAACAACAATCTATTGATTGCGCCTATTTATTAGCACTAGCACCAGCACTAGCACTAGCACTAGCAGTAGCACTAGCATTCATATGTTAAATTTTTTAATAAAAATATAAGTATATATAATAATTTTATTCTTCCTTAAAGATAAAATTAAAGTTAAAGTTAATATTGAAGTTAATATTACAGGCAATAGTACTACATAATTAAGCATGTAAAATACAAACACGAATATGTTCAATAACAGTTTTAGTTTAATTTTTCTATTCTGTTCATATTAACTTCACTAGAGAAGAAGAAAAAAGAAACTTTTCTATTTTATTTTATTTAAATTGAAATGAAAAATAAAATAAAATAGCTTTGGAAATAGCTTTAGAGTATTTTCTATTTTCTATTTTCTATTTTCCATTTTCCATATTATATATAGTACGTAGTAAGTAGTACGTATAAGAATAAGAATAAGATTAAAATACTGGTAGATGTAGATTTTTTGAAACACTTTCTTCGCCAGCGACCATACCACGTTGAATACATCGGTTCTCGTCCGATCACCGAAATTAAGCAGCGTCGGGCGCGGTTAGTACTTAGATGGGGACCGCTTGGGAACACCGCGTGTTGTTGGCATCACAACACTTTTTTACTTTTTTCCTTTTTTTTGCGGTTTTAATTTTTTTTTATTTTATTTTGTTACTAATAATATTTTTCTTTATATCACATATCTATTATTTATTTATATAAAATGCAATTATTTAACTAATTTCTGCTGTATACGTATATTCGCATCATTTTTAATTTTGAAATTGTAATCGTGTCGTATACGCAATGCACCGTAAGCACAAGTTTTGTTCAGTTCCATATAAAATGTACAATAGGCATGCATGCGAGTGCGAGTCCAAGTGTGAGTACGAGTGCCAGCGTGAATGAAAACCTTAAATGATAGAAAACTTTTCAAGTAAAATTACTAATTAAGAAGCTTTGCTTATATTCCTTGTCTTTATTGAATAAAATTTAATAAAACAACAATCTATTGATTGCGCCTATTTATTAGCACTAGCACTAGCACTAGCACTAGCACTAGCACTAGCATTCATATGTTAAATTTTTTAATAAAAATATAAGTATATATAATAATTTTATTCTTCCTTAAAGATAAAATTAAAGTTAAAGTTAATATTGAAGTTAATATTACAGGCAATAGTACT
>NW_024035673.1:0-3393 GCF_002237135.1 Teleopsis dalmanni | reverse complement strand
TATTATATTATATTATATTATATTATTATTTTATTAATTTATTTAAATAACATATTATAATGTCATATTATTTTCACATATCATAACATTTTTTAATCACATTTTTTTTTAATTAGGTAAATATTTCATATTAATAAACACACTAAATGAATTAAAATGAATAGAAGAAATTAATTTCTTTAGATTATATTTTTAAGATCAAATAAATATCCTTAAGGATATTCAAAAATTATTATCAACATTTTTATAAACACAAAATATTTAACATTAATGAATAAAGAAAGGCGCTAGTGAAGAAAATAACTATGATTATAATATCATAATGTAATGTGATATTATTATCACATATCATAATATTTTTTAATCATATTCTTTTTTATTTAGTTATTATTATTAATAAAAGACTAAATAAATTGAAAGGAATAGATAGAAAGAATTATTTTAGGCTATATTTTTAAAACAAAACAAAAAAAAAACAATGTCATTCAGAATAATACCTAATCCTTAAGGATATATAAGAATTCTTATCAAAATTTTATAAAAATTTATTTAAATTATTTATTTAAATTTTTTTATTTAAACCATTAAAAATTTTAATCGTTTTGTATTAATGAATTTAAATGGATTTTAGAGAAGAAAATATTTATAATTTAAACATAAAGACATAATATTTAATATTTTTTATTTATATTCTTTTGATTTAGAAAAATATTGTAAATATACAAATAAATTGAAATATAAACATAAAATGAATTATTTTTTATTTTAAACCAAATAAAAAAAAAATCCAAAATAATACTGAATCCTTAAGATATAAAAAAACTGTTCTCAAAATTTTTTTGAAAGTAAAATATTTTATATTAATGTATTTAAGCGAGCTTTAGTGAATAAAATATTTAAAATAAAGGATAAAGGATATTTAAAATAAAAGATTTTAAATTAAAACTTAAAGTTATGTTTGATAGTTAGTTGTGGTGGATGGAGGAATAAATCCTCGTCAATTAGCTAAGAAAGTCGTTTTGAATCCACAAATTCTCGTAATAATGGGTAGTAAAGAGACGTTCAAGCTAGAACCAACGAGAGGCATTTATAACATAAATGTATAATAGATAATAAATTTTATTTATGTTCTATTTTATTCAAAAAAATATTTTAAACTATATTTTTTACATTAAATAAAAATATAAAAAACTTTAATAGTTAGAACAACCTTTTAAACACCCTTCTAAACACATTATATCCGCTGTAGCTAAAATTACTTATATTAATGAAATTAAGATTTGGTCGTTTCTATTGGCATAAGCTAATTTATAAATGTTAAATAACGTGTTTATAAAACATATAAAAAATATAGCAATTTTTGGTAATTTTCTGTCTAGAAAATTTATTTTTAAGGGTGCGCGTTTAGTATTTTTCGTCTCAAATGAGTTGATTTATTTATAATGAGCCCATTTTTATGAAACCTCTTTATGTGGTTAATTATCCTCATTAGCAGCCTTAATGACTAACAGCTCTGCCATAGTCTCCGCTTAAATGAGACCAGTGGAAACATGGTATCACACAAGCTACTGATTTTAATATGTAATTTATATTATTTAATACATAATTAATACTTTATATTACAGAATTATAAAAGATATTGGGTATTTAGAGTTATAGAAATTGGATTGCTTAATATTATTTACAACAGATACTTTGAGGTAATAAACTCATAGATTAAAGGTATAACTCAAAAGTTAATTCAATTAGATTTAAATTAATCAAAACTCGAAAAAAAATAATAAATTTACTTCTCAGGTGATCTTCGCATTAATTGACATTCGTTATTACGCCTAATCCGTACATAACAACAACAATAGAAAAAATATTTGCAGTAACAACAATAACAGTAGAAGTGAAAAAAAAATAAACCAGAAAGAAAGTAACTCTTATTAAAATTGAAACAAATAAGAACTATTTTCTGGAGAAAACCTTTGATATGATGTTTCCATATAAAAATAAGTGACTTAAGATATATACAGAACATTTCGTATCAGCCTGTTTTAAAATTTGTAGGGTATTTCATTGGTTCGAGATAGACTCGTATACGAAAGGATATACTCATATTATTAATATTTACCGAGTAATACAATGTCAAACGAAACTCTATTAGACAAAGTATGTATTCAAGATATCTCCTTGATATCTCAAAAATAGTTAATCCGAATAGTCTGATTTGTATACTGAGTATTTTTTCGTCTCTTTCGTGGACGAATGACATTTATAAACCCTTATATAATATAAAAAATTTGAAATACAAAATCGTTAGAGTTTCCTTCCTTACAACTCAACACAAAAATTAGTAAAAATCTAATAATATAAACATTTTTCATTATCCAAAGAGATTCTATCTCTCGCATTTTCTTTCTCAAAGTTTTGATTGTTATCATTAGATAAATTAAAAGAAATCAATCACTTATAGAATGAAAATAATTAATAGTATTTAATATAAAATTAGTATTTATAAAGTTCAAAAACAAAAAGTAAACAATATATACATACCTCAAATATATATCTTTCCAGTGAGCTATTTGGAGTGTTCAACAAATTTATGTGGAAAAAATTTTATATAATTAAAAACCTTAATTAAAACAGTTTTTAAGTCTTAACTTTTTAAACTTCTAAAGTTGTCGATGTATGTGCATATAGGAAATATTAGATAACCGAACACTTGTATGGCTAATTTCCAACTGAACGCCTGTTGAACCTATGGTTTTGAAAGAAATAATACAAAATATGCCACAGACGATACAACATACACTCACTGCCGGTAAGTAAACAATCGTATTTGTCCGTATTACTATGAGATGAGAGTTGTACTGCGCAGACTGTAGGTCCTCGCTAAGCGCATACGAAGAGAGAACTTAACGAAGTATGGATATAATACTTTCATAACTCTTCTCTCTGATATATAAACTCAGGGTCGGAACACAATATTCTTCACACATTTCATCTCGTTACTGCGTGTGTAATGTCAAATTTGCGGCTGCTGTCCACTTGGAGGGAGGGAGCAGGCCGCGTTCTTCGTTCGTGATTCGAATGAACACAAAGCGTACCGAAACGTTTAAACAAAGGTGACCCCGTTTAGTGTATTACATTACTTTTTTTGGTAGGATGGCATCAAGGAAGGAAGGAAGGCCAAACAATTGTGTAGGGCGTAGGAGTCACATTAGAGTAATGGCTTAGGAATGAAGCTAGTTGCTCTTAATGGCAGCAATTATTTTAGGTATTTTATGTTCCTTTCAATGGATAAACGCTTATAAGGAATTGAAATTGTGTTAATCAAAAGTTATAATTTGACTACGGAGAACCTCTAGAAATAACTTCGTTAGTTATATTATGGGTTTTCATTTA
>NW_024035672.1:0-3393 GCF_002237135.1 Teleopsis dalmanni | reverse complement strand
CTGTATAAAGTGGCCCTTAGACAGCAACGCGCGTTGACAAACGCACGAAGTCTTCTCTTGCCATTACACATTAAATTTACCAACAATTTTTTAAACACGCCTCCAGCAAACAATGCAAAATTTGTTCACTCATCAGTATTAAAGCAATCGCTGAAGTGTCAACAGCGGCTGCTATGCGTAATTTCCTTACGAAAAATGATGTTTCACATTTAATTTATTATTTTAATTTATATATTTATATTTATTTTTATGATTTCAATTTATATATTTATTTTTATATATATTATATTTTATATAATTTAATTTTTTTTCTTTTTGGTATATTTTAATAACAAATTTTCCGTAGGTGCACAATGCAATTAATATTTAAAACAAAATTCTCATTGTAATTTAATGTTTGGTTATATTTTTTTAGCTCAAGGTTATTAATATTTTAATTCTTCTTAATAACATGTTTTGGAAATTAAAAAATTTTACCTAGGTAGAAAATACAAATATTTAAAATAAAAGACAATTCATTCATATTTGCAAAGGATCGCTTGCTAACGTCATCATGCGTGCATTTAAACGATGTTTACGCTTCTATTTCTCAAAATAAATTAAATTTTGCATGCCGACCAAATCCGACTGTTATGGGTCATTCTTTTACAAACCGGACGGATTTTGGCAAAAAATGACCTCATCACCTCCGATTTGGCTGAAATTTTTTTTATGAGCTCCTTTCATAAAATAAGAAGACCCGTATCTCGGGAAAAAATTTTATAATTTTTTTCCTAGGAGATATGGACCCATGGGGTTTTGAGAATTGGCACTGTAGACACATTTTCAAATGGCTATATCTCAAGTTCTATAAAAGGTAGAAACTTGAAATTTATTGCGTTTTAAAGATAATTGGTTGAGCTTTTAAGAAATTGTTTAAACAATTAAGATTGTTTATATTTAAGTACTAATATTAACCGTTAAATTTCAAAAAAAAAGATATCTCAAAAGGGTACACAACATTTTTCATTTTTTATATTTTATTTAGATTCAATTTTAGATTTTACTAAGAAATAAAAATTTTCATGATAGCATCGATTTTTATAAATTTTTTAAATTTTTTTTTTCTCATAAAACACATCAAACACATGCGTGCTATATTTACATTGAATGAATTTTCAAAAAATATACTATAAATATTCTTATATAATATTTTTGATTTCAATTAGTAATAAAATTGTACATAAAACTCAAAAATTTCAGGACGACGATATTGTCGTTGGAAGTACTTTTAAAAAATTTATTTATCCTTCACATCACTCCAAACACATACACACGATTTTTCAGTAAAAAAAAAACAGAGGAATACGTCACACAAATTTTTCATTTTTACTTTTAATTCCGATTAAACAATAAATTCTTCTACGAAAATAAATATTTCCAGTGTGATATTGCTTCCAGAAGTAATTTAAAAAAAATTAATTTATCAGGTGTCCTTCATGTTACTCATACGCACCATAATACCCTTGAATCAATTTTCCAAGAAAAGTGACACAATATTCACATTTTAAATTAGTTCCGCATCATCTCTATTTTTAAATTATAAATTTTAACATAAATAAACCGTTTTATGAACTTTTTCTTATATTGATCAGTTTAAAAATTAATTAGTTCCACACTAGCTGAACTACCTGTATAACTGCAGCACATAATTACACAGTTGAAAAAATTCTTTAAGCAGGTACGAATTGTTATAGGAAATAAACTGTAAACAATTCTATATGGAGATAAACTGTAAAGAACTATAAACAAAATATTTTTTTTAAGTTTTTGTATTGATTTTATTAATAATCATTTCATTATTGATACATAATCTGTAATGTCTGCAGAAGAAAATATTTTTGCCATTAATATCGTTTTCGAATTAGGAATAAAGCAGTGATATTTTAATGTGCCTTTAACTGATGTAGCTGCTTCGAAATGGTGTTTAATCTTATTTTCTTCAGCTTCATAGTCTGTTGATGTTGAGAAATGGCACACAACATTTGGTAAACATTCGTTAGCCCAGTTAAATAATTCCTTTGGTGTTTGAATTGGATTATGTATTCGTTGAAGACTAGCTCTTGCAGCATTCCTCTTTAAGGTACCAGCTAAGCATCGTTTTCTAACGATGGGTGGCTTTTTGGGTTTGGGTCTTCTAAGATTCCTTTTTCTGAAGCAAGTTTTTTAGCTACAGTAATCATATGCTTTGTAGCGTTTGGAAAGTGAGTTGTGATTCTTCGAAAAGACCAATTATGTACCACACTCAATATTTTTATTTTCATCGTCCTATCTGCTGAGCCATTGAATTTTTCCTGTAGATTTTTTAAAATTGATGCAAGGTCATCTTCTTCATCGCTATTGTTGGACTCATCGGGAGGAATGTTGAAAATTTTATGTTTAATCGCTTCAGTTATATCCTTTATTTTTTCATTTTTATATTCCTATTGTTTAAGTTTTCTCGATGTAATTGGGGTATTGCTTATTAGAGAGAGTGCTTTATTTAATGGACTAATAGCACTTTTTCTGACTTCAGTTTCGTATGTAGCCGAACTGCTATTACTTGATGGTTGAATATTTTCCTCGCTCGATGACTGGCTGCTGTTTTCCGATATAGCTCCTTCATTGTTCTTATTTTTTTTGGCTCTCATCGCCAGTCTCATTCGGCAACTGTTACATATTTTTTTCCCCATATTTTTTTGGTCCTAGGCATCCCCAACATACGCAGGATACTATCTGAAACTTGCCTTACTTTGGCCTTTCTTGGATGTATTTTTAACTTCAGCGGATTGAAACATTTTAAGTCATTGAATTGCCGTAGATGCAATTTATTTTTTTCAACTTTTGCCATTATTTAAATGTTCTTACTTGAAAATTTATCAGACTTACTTAACATTTTATACCAAATTTGATACTGGATCTTTTAAAGATAGGAGTACCTAGACACTCCATTTCAAATTGTTTACAGTTCTTACCTGCTTAAAGAATTTTTCCAACTGTAGCAGAATAACACTCACCATAGAAGGTGGGTGTACTTATGTGCTTCAGTTATTCAGGTAGTTCAGCTAGTGTGGAACTAATTAATTTTTAAACTGATCAATATAAGAAAAAGTTCATAAAACGGTTTAATTATGTTACAATTTATAATTTAAAAATAGAGATGATGCGGAACTAATTTAAAATGTGAATATTGTGTCACTTTTCTTGGAAAATTGATTCAAGGGTATTATGGTGCGTATGAGTAACATGAAGGACACCTGATAAATTAATTTTTTTTAAATTACTTCTGGAAGCAATATCACACTGGAAATATTTATTTTCGAAGAAGAATTTATTGTTTAATCGGAATTAAAAGTAAAAATGAAAAATTTGTGT
>NW_024035671.1:0-3397 GCF_002237135.1 Teleopsis dalmanni | reverse complement strand
TGAATTTTCAGTCAACGTGAACCCAAGTGCGGAGGAGAAGAAGAAGAAAGAGAATAATCTAGTTTAAAAATTGAAGTGTGGCTAGTGTTAAATATTTATTTATTTATTTGTTATAATAAATAAAACTTTTTGAATATTAATATTCAAATAGCAAAATATAATGTGTTTACAAAAATGCATTTAATTAAGGAAATTATTATTCAAAGTTACTAAAAAAAATCCTTTTTTGTTTTTGTGTCGTTATATGAACTGAAGCTGCGTTGCTAATTTAGTTTGATTCGTGGGATTTTTAATATAAAAAAAAAATAAACAAAAACTTAAAATTAGAAGAGATTATGGAAAAAAGTGTATCTCACTGACTGAGGAACCGAAAAAAATGAATATGGAGTCAAACAGAATAGATGAAAGTCCCCAACACAATTCCTCCCGCGCACGGTTAGGAACAATGTTGTTATACTACATTTTAATTGTTTTCTTTGTCAACATGGAAGACCCCATTATTTCATTGAAGCACATATGAAACCATGAAAATGCGTTTAATATAATTGATAAAATTTATGAAAAAGAAAAAAAATATATAAACTATTATTTTGTTTAAACTACGCATTTTTATTAATTCTACGTTTTAAGGCATTGTTGCAGATAAACCTTGACCTTGACTCTATATTTTTGAAATCATATTTTGCATCCCTCACAATTTAGATTTCTAGCATAGAATTAATTCCAAGGACTTTACTAATAGCATTTTTTACTAGAAGAGTATATTTCAGTGATTAATTATTTAAATTATTACAATAAGTGATGGCACTCCAATTGGAGGTCTGGGCGCCATACAAATAAAAACAATGGACATTAATAAAAAATAGTACCCAATATAATATACATAAAATCATTAAACAAAATTGAGTTATAATTGGACAAAACCCTAAAAAAAGTATATGTGCTTTAGGTATTAAAATTTGTAGTGTCTGAGATGAGTTATTATTTCTGG
The DNA here is from genome assembly GCF_002237135.1 of Teleopsis dalmanni. Lineage (NCBI taxonomy): Eukaryota > Metazoa > Arthropoda > Insecta > Diptera > Diopsidae > Teleopsis > Teleopsis dalmanni. Next base: position 2,406 of record NW_024035671.1, on the reverse strand, counting down.
TATATTAGAAACTATACTCAACTATACCAACTATAAGTGTATTAACTCCCTTTTAATTTGATGGATTAAAAATCTTTCAAGGATTAAACACATTTTATATTGAAGGATTATAGGAGTTAAATAACACTCCTTTTAATGTAATGGATTAAAAATCTTTAAAGTTGAAAAATTAAAAATTTTGCAAATTGAAGGATTAAACACATTTTAGATTGGAGGATTATAAATCTTTTAAATTAAAATTTGAAGTAATCAAATAATTTATATACTTTATTTTTCCTGTCTGTAAGTTCCTATAGTTTAATTGGTCTATTTTGTTTGTCATTTATTATAGTCTATTTTATCCATCATGAATGTCTAATAAAAGGCATCTTTGTATGAATAGAGTATTTGTTTATAAAAATGATTTTCCATTGTGTTTATTATTAGTATCTCTTGTTTAAAATTAGGTAGAGTACAAAAAATACAGATATTCCTCTATATGTGGTGGGAACATATCACCAAACTAATTGCGTGCCTTAGTTCTTTTCTAAATTTATGCAAGTAAATTAAAATTTGTAAATAATTAATACATAAGTAGTATGAAATTGTACTAAAAAAAAGAAAAAAGTCAGAAACTGGATTGCATCTTTTGATTTAAGAAGTTCAGATAAAGTGGATCAACAGCAATAACAATCTCATATATGTACATTAAAATTTAAGTATTCTTAATACCAATTTCAACCATTCTAAAATCTTATAAGTAACATGTTAGAATTTTTTTAAAAATATGTTTAGCACATTTCAATTGTCTAAGCACATTAATATTTTTATTCAATATATTATCTTAATTAACAAATGAATTGTCACTGAAATTAACGGCCTGAATAACCAGCTTCCTAACTGTACAGTTTTAAACCAATATATTTTTTCTTAGTTTGGTTCCGGTTTTTCACTTCGTCAAAAATATCAATTTTTTTAGGTATTTAATTCAATTTTATTAAGTTTTATTAATAAAATTGAAATATAATCTTTAATTACTTTAAAAAAAGTATATATTTTTTTATATATATGAAACATTTCATAGGGCAACATCACATGTATGTATGTAGTTGTAAAACTTTCGAAGTTTCTAATACTAGAGATCTGTAATATATATTCTTAATAAATATTTTGAATACTCAAGAGGGTAACAACATCTATACATATAAAATGTATACGATAAAATAGGTGTAAAGCTTTTGCTGTTTTTTTTATATTAGAGATCTAGCGATTGTTAAGTAGTTTTATTAAAAAAGAATAATCACCTAAATAACATAATTAGTTATGTGTATATAAGTATAAACATCTACACTAACAATACCAGAAGAACGCGCTCATTAATGACTTCAGCTTTAAGTGTTTGTCTCTTCACATTCAAAACTCTTTAAAAAAAATGTTAATAACATGTGCAAGGTTTAACATAAAAAGCAGCAGGTCAAGATTAAATAAATGATGCCTTCATCTGTATAATTTTCTTAAATGTGTACTTCTTTAAATATATACTGACATATACGTATATATTCATATGGATAGCTTTTTATTACAATCGCTAAACAAATTTATTTATTTTTTATTTTCAGTATTAGAGCAATATGCCACCAAACGCAGTACCCAACTCACAATCTATAACAGATTCCTTGGCTGCAACTGTAGCCGCAAATGGAAACCCAAAGAATTTACACGAATCGTCGACTGGTAAGTGGAACTCACACTATTTTACCTTCTAAGCGTAACCTGTTATTCGATGTGTTCTTTTTTTTTTGTATACGCTAGGCGTTCTTTTCGAATATGACGCCGAAACTATTGATGGTGGTTTGGTCAAAGACATTGAAAAGTTAAAAAAAGCAGAAAAACGAAAACTGAAGTTAGTTTGGCGAAATATAATTGCCTTTGGGTATCTACATCTCGCAGCTTTGTACGGAGCTTGGTTGTTAATCACGTCAGCCAAATGGCAAACTATTGGTTTTGGTAAGCGAAAAATTAACTACAATTTTGTTTTCTAGTTGTACGCTTAAAATTGTAAATAATTATAAATTAACAAAATCTTGTAAAAATATTCATGATGATATTTTCTATGTCGCAGTTGTGATTGTTGTCATTTACACCTTGTCTTATATAGAAAATTTTAATTTGTATATGATATCTGTATGTATATTAAAAACGCTACCTCACCATTATAAAATCTTTTGAAATTATAAAATTTGAACTCTTTAGGTTAGTTTCGACAAACATATTTTCGCGAACCCATGGCGATAACCTAACTGCATGCAGACACTTAAAATGTGCCTTTATGTCTCTTTTTGCTATTAAGTTCGAGTTCAAACAATTTAGCCAGAGATAAGATTGATTTAAATTTTATATTTCTTTTGTTTTCATATTCTTTTCTTT
>NW_024035669.1:0-3401 GCF_002237135.1 Teleopsis dalmanni | reverse complement strand
GGTGCCAAACTTCGTTACTTTTGCGTATTTGTAACTACCCGTTACTTTTCGAGTATGTATTCGTTACTCAGTATTCGTTACTGCGCTTTCGTTACTGATCTTTCGTTACTGCGTTTTCGTTACTGCGCTTTCGTTACTACGCTTTCGTTACTGTGCAGTCGTTACTGAAGTTTAAATGCTTTTTTTCGGCAATAAAAGAAATTTTTAAAAGCATATATATTTATAATAATAAATTATAGATTTAATAAATTAGAATTATTATTTTATTGAATTGTTTAATCTGCATATTTTGCATTTAGCTTTTTACGTCCTACTGGTTCAAATGAATCCAAATTTCACTTTTTTATATTAATATTTTTAAACATTTTTAATGAATTTGATAGCGAAGAAAAATTTTGTTCAAAATAAAGTAGTTATTATTATATCGCAAAAACAATTGCTTAAAAGTAATCGTTACTAAGTACTTGAAAGAGTAGTTATAATAAATATTACTCATTGGTAAAATGAGTAAAAGTAACGAATACAATAAAAAGTTTGTATTCGTTACTCAGGTATTTCTTGAGTAACGAATACAAAGTAACGGATAGTTACATTTTTGGCACTACTAAAGGCGTAAGTTGAATTGTGTTCATTTCGTAAGATCTGTAGTCATCTATGAATTCGGCTACTGTATCCAAATAAACCACGAGTTGTACAAATTTTTATCACAACATGATATGATTCAGCGAATAATTATCCTACGGCTTCGTTGAGCATCGTCAACCATTGTTACGACTTGACGACGCTTTAGCGAAAAGTTGTTTGAAGGGAAGGGAATTGGAAAGAAGATTGGAGAATGAATACCGTGTATCCGATTTGAAGCACTACCGCAATAAGTTACAAGACTAGTGAAGACGCCCGGCGTAGTAGAGGAGCCTGAAGAGAATTCCTGTGTTCAGAGAGAGAGGGCTTCGACCTGTCTTGTAACGAATTTTTATCGTCATTTTAAGTAACTAAGTAAAGTTCCTTTAAGTCTTTGTACTTTTTCTGTAGCTTTGGAAAGTTGAAGAAAATTTATGACAACGATATTCATCAATCATTATGTGTTTATCATATGTTACTCTCAAATAATGAACATAACGAATATACAAGATCATAAGGTCTTATAAGTTAGGTTAGGTTGGAGTGGCGGCCTTGTATATCAAGAAAGTCCATAAGGTCTTATAAGTTCATTATGTTTAAGAACCAAATGCAAATTATAACTATTAAAATTCTTTAACATTAATGTTATTAATTAATTTTAATTATTTAAATTATTAAAATCGTTAATAAATACTTCATCTATTGTTTTTCTAAACATTTGATCTTTTGCTAGCAACAATGTGAATAATTCAGAAAGTAAGCGAAATGTCACTTTTAATTGAGTACGAGTAACCTTGATTGTACACCAACTCAAACGTTTGTAGCAAACAAAGTTAAGAAATAATTGTTTGCAGTAAAAAAAACAAAAACAAAAACAAAAAAACAAACGTTAAAGGTAAATTGTGTTAAAAGGCAAGAACAACAAACACAATAATAACAACAACAGTACCAGCAGAAGCAAGAGTCACAAAAACAACAGCAACAACAACAGCACCAGCAGAAGCAAGAGTAACAAAAACAACAATGTCACAATCTCAAGGCCACCGCACACAGAATTGCAGAATTGTTTTCTTTCTTTTTTTTCTTCTTACAAAAACAATATCAAAAGTTCTTAACACTTAAATTGAGAAAAAAAAATGATTAATACAAAAAAAAGAACAAAAAAAAATTTGAAATAAAATTAATAATGAAATAAATAAAAAAGAAGGTAAACTGTGGAACTTAATTATAATAATATTAGATAATAAACAATAAAATGTGAACAAACAATTATTACGACACCAACGAATATTTATTTATCACATTTGATTGCGAAAAGTTCTCTTTCAACAAATGTGACAATAAATTTAAATTATTTAACATAAATTAAAGTTTATATAAGAAAAGCCGCTTTGATTTGTTTTGCTTACAAAACGGCACTACTGTACTTTGTAAGTGGGTTTGTTTTTGTGTGATTGGCAAAATGGCTAAGTGGCAAAACAGCAAAACACAGAATGCAAGACAATGCAAAAAAAAAAACAAAAAAATACTCGCAGTGCGAAAAAAATTGTGTTTCCTTTCCTTCAGTTATGCTGCAATTAGTAAATTGCATATTTATGCTCACACATGCGCCCAATCGCGTTCAATTCACTTCAACCCAATCGAAACCAATTGAATTGAATTCAATTTAAATGCCAAACCAATCTAAGCTCTAATCAACAAGTTGAGCTGTGGCAAATGCAGCAAATCAAATATTAAACGACATTATCGACTGCTGCGGTTTGCTGTGACTTCATAGACAGCAATTGTGACGGCGACTGCGACGCACACTCCGAATATGAATGCGAAAGCGAATGCTATGCTTTGCTAAGCTGAACTGAGCTGAGTTGGGCTGAGTTGGGCTGAGATGTGGTGTACAAAACGATCGATGCCGACATAAATCAATCAATTTTGTGTGTGTGCAGCGCATGTGCTCAAGCGCAGTTCCCAAGAGATATCGGAAGATAAAAAAGAATGTACGAGCCAAACAGCAAATTGAGAGTGTCACCTTGAAACTGTTAGAATGAATGTCGCGCAATCGATTAGTTTTGTTGTAATAATACGGGTAATAAATTGTTTTATCGTAGATTGTACAGTTCAATTTCGATCTGCTTTTTTAGAACTCAATTCCAGCCATAAAGCTATATGGTAAGGTCAGTGTTAATATTGCAGTAGTGAGTGAGTACGTGAAGTTTTACTGGCCAATCTGCGTTTAAAATATTATTTCCATTCTGTTACTTAGTACATTCTACATTCTAAAATCTGAATTTTTTTTCAACAGTTTAAGTTATTTTATACATATTTCCATTATTGGTGCAATATTCATTATTTATATTTAATATTTCTAAACTAAAATAAATAGTCGATAGAGGCATATTTTCTCATAAAGTGGGTTTAATCAACTCGCTTCGACTACCGAACCATTGCATTATTTTTTAGGCTGCAGTGTCAGTTAGGCATTATGCAGCAAAATTGATCATTGACAACAAAATCTCTAACACAAATATCGTAATCTTTTCAAATAACCAAGCTGCTATCAAATTTCTGGTAGGCGCTACAGCTACATTCTTAACCAGTTGAGAATGTCGGGAATACCAACTAGCTAGAGATTGAGATTGATGGATATTTTCCGAAAAGAATGCAATCAACTTGCATACAGATATCTGCATATTGTTGAGTTTTTTTATCTTGCATTAAACTGCAAGAAAGAATACAGAAAGAAATTAATATCCCAATTTTTTTAGGTGTTTCGATTGATTACT
>NW_024035668.1:0-3402 GCF_002237135.1 Teleopsis dalmanni | reverse complement strand
GGATAGAATTAAATAATATAATAATTATAATAAAATAGGAAATGGAATGGATTAATTGTCTAGGTTTTTCGTTGTAATAATATTTAAATGCAACACCCAATTTTATCTGCAGTAAAAATGTATTTAAACTGTGATTTTCTAACTTTTCGAATTCTTTCCAGTGACTAATATAGGCGACGCCACTGATTTATATCAAGAAAGACAGGTTTTTAGTATAAAGTAGTGCATGTAATTAATTTTTCTAACAAATTAAAAAGTCTTTAACCCAATAACAGCTATTAAGTTGAATTCACTAATTAAAGTACAACTCCATTGATAAGATAATATTAAAATATTTGCCCAAAACCCAGATATAAAAACTCGTTACTCGAATCCATTTTCAGTCATTTTGTTAAAATGTCGAATAAAAACTTTGGTGTCTTAACAATTACCTTGCTGGTATTTTGCGCAGTTCTTGGAGTCAATTCACATAACGATAATCCGGGACAGGTAAATTTTATTTCAACTGCAACCTTAAAATCAAATGGTTTTTCATTGAATTCATTTCAGTTACCAACGAATTGTGCTGAAGCATTAAGAAATTATAAAAATAGTGGCATCTATCAAATTTATATACCAAAATCAGGACTTAAGCCATTTTACGTATACTGTCTGAGAGATCCAAATAATGGTCCCGGTTGGACAATTGTCAACAGACGTCAAGATGGTTCTATAAATTTCAATCGCAATTGGATTGACTATAAAGTCGGTTTTGGTAATCTGGAAGGCGAATACTTTATTGGATTGGAGAAGTTATATGCATTGACAAATAATGGAATTCAGGAATTATGGTTTCAGTTGGAGGATTTTGAAAATGAAACCCGTTCGGCATTTTATAGCAGTTTTGCTATTGATGATGAGAGTTCGAAATACTCATTAAGTATGGTTGGTAAATATTTCGGCAATGCAGGAGACTCTTTTACTGTTCACGCTGGTGCAAAGTTTTCAACAAAAGATAATGATAATGATACTTGGGATGGAAATTGTGCGGATCACTATACAGGCCCCTGGTGGCATAAAGCCTGTCATCAAAGGTGCAGTAATTATTTAAATAAATTATTTATAGCATATGTGCACGAAATTAAGTTTTTTTTAAAGTTATATGGCATACCAATTCATATATTCCTGTGATATATTCCAGTAATATTTTGGAGCATAAACTATTAATATGAATGATTGTCATAGTACTACAATAGAGTTTCGTACTAATCTAATGGCTTAATATTTATATAATACAAAAAATAATTTAAGTTTTATATGTAATAATTTTTTTTGCAGCAATATGTTTGGACAGTATTTACGTGGATCGTACTCTAACGATAAATACGCACAAGGTGTTAACTGGAATGCTTGGCACGGCTTTTACTATTCACTCAAATACACTCACATGGCAATACGCCCTGTTCGCATATAAATTCATTGGCCATGCGAGTGGAACAGATGTTAAGAACCAACAAATAGTCATTTAATGTTCTAAAAAAAATGGAAAATAAAAGTAAATTTTTTCTGTATTATTGTAAAAAAGAATTAGTTACTTCTTTTATTTACTGAAAACCAATTTTTGAAGGATTTATTTAAACGCTTAACTACTTGCGATACTAAGCCAGTAACAAACACATGAACGATATGTAGAGGACAGTATCCATATTTTTTATGATAATAAAGCTGCATTGAATATATTAATAAATTGAGATAAAAAACAGTGGAAACAGTGGAAACAATGGAAGAAATTTTAAATATTCTGAAGAGGAAGGTATAGAGAAGGTATAAGTACAGCAATAAGGAAATAAAGAAATAAATATGTAATAAGCTGTCTTAATCAGGCTAAAGTCGGTTAGAGCAGATACAAAAAATTAACAGTTATTATTATATATAACTATAATTACAATATAAATAATTACAATATAAACTCATGATAAATGAGTTTTTCTAGAAAGTGAGTTGGAACAAATGCAAAGAAATAATAATTTAATTTTCACACAATGTATATAAGCAATACAAACATAAGTAGGTATAAATGGGTCCTAAAAAATAAAATAAAAAGACATAATTCATGTGTGAATACAATATTTATTACAATCTATATTTATTAGAGTAACCACTTATTCACAATATAATTAGAAGAAATTGTTAAAATATCTGAACCGAAAGATAATTCTGTATACATGGACTTATATAGATCAATACAATTTCTTTTAGGTAACTTAAAGTTTTTTAAAAAAATATATTTTATTCGTTTCCTATCGTTAATAATTAAAATCTTATTCCAAACTTTCAGTAGAAATTAAAAAGAAACAATCTCTGTAATAAAAGAAAGGACAGAAGGTAATAATAATGCAGTCGTGACCAAAGTTGATCAGTGAGTACGCACTCAACATATATAGGATTGGCAATTTACTTTTTACGTGTCAAAAGTCTCAATTTAAATTCTTTAATTTAGAATAATTTAAACATTTCTGATAACAGTCGATCCCGTCTGCTGTTAAATTTTTTATTATATTTATACGTCCGAACTTCAATTCCTTACTTTACGTTGACTATTTCGTTAGCCGTTAAATATTTATTGCCTCTTTCTTTTTTAAACAAATTATCGAATATCTTTGCTCATTTTTTTTCATCATAAATTGTGATTTAAGAAAGAGGTATCAGTTTGGGAATATTCGACGTAAAGAACCAAAAACTAAGACGACGAAAGACTTCTGTTGTAGTTTAATATGTGAGGAGTGCAATATAATTAAAAAAATACTCATACTACCTCAACAATCAGGTCAAGGGGTGCATAGCCAATCTACTCCAAATACAGAACCTCTGACCTAATACACATAAGCAAACCAAAGTTATTTATGTTAATATTTGTCTTCAAAGGGCACTGAACCATAAGATCGCATGGAGTTAGACTCAGCCTACCCTGTGGTATCTATTACAACGCATGTCTATTAACTCTTGAAGAAAGGACGCCAGAACATCTGTTGTGTCTATTTCCAGGCCTGACCAGAACTAGGCTTACGTTTTTGGGGGCTTCCTTCTTAACTCTTGAAGAAAGGACGCCAGAATATCTGTTGTGTCTATTTCCAGGCCTGACCAGAACTAGGCTTATGTTTCTGGGGGCTTCCTTCTTTAACACACTAAGCGATGTGTTTAGTATTATCATTGGCCAGACTCTTGACTTTATAAATGCTTTTGACTGGTACTAGTTTGACCTTTTTCTATACATTAATACGAGGAATTGTAGATTCAACACGGTTTTAGTAGCCAATTGACATTCCTCCCTCTACTTTAACTAACTAACTAAATCATAGTTGGTTTATCGGTGTTTTTATGTAGACATCACTTTCATAAGGTAGTTATTGCCAAAATAGAAGA
>NW_024035667.1:0-3403 GCF_002237135.1 Teleopsis dalmanni | reverse complement strand
ATACGCTTACATACTTAAGGTATAGTACATACTACAATTGTAATTTGTACTACCCGTATGAAGCACAAGTTCAACTACGAACGTTTTAACCGCAACAACTTTAATATACGCTATTGGAGCTGGAGTTATCGCGGCTGCTGGCACCAGACTTGCCCTCCAATAGGTCCTTGTTAAAGGATTTAAAGTGTACTCATTCCAATTACAGGGCCTCGGATATGAGTCCTGTATTGTTATTTTTCGTCACTACATCCCCGAACTGGGAGTGGGTAATTTACGCGCCTGCTGCCTTCCTTAGATGTGGTAGCCGTTTCTCAGGCTCCCTCTCCGGAATCGAACCCGATTCCCCGTTGACCCGTAGCAACCATGGTAGTCTAATCTACATCCCAAAGTTGAGGGCATACATTGAAAGATCTGTCGTCGGTAAAGACCATCGATCTGGCATGTTATCTAGAGTTCAACCATTATAACGATCCAATGGATCGCTTGGTTTTAGCCTAATAAAAGCACACGTTCCAAAAGTTCCGTGTTTTATTTGCATGTATTAGCTCTAGAATTACCACAGTTATCCAAGTAACTGTTAACGATCTATGGAACCATAACTGATATAATGAGCCTTTTGCGGTTTCACTTTTAATTCGTGTGTACTTAGACATGCATGGCTTAATCTTTGAGACAAGCATATAACTACTGGCAGGATCAACCAGAATAATATTTTTAATATATTTTTATTTAAAAGATATAATTGTGATTTTTATTAATTAACGATTATAGCTTTTCATATTGGCATTTTTTAATCGTATTTTATTTAATATTAATGATATTTTTCATTATTAATAACATATTTTTTTTAAATTTATTATTTTATTTTCATTTTACATATAAAATTCTTAAAATGATATGTCCTCATAAAACACATACATTATTATGATATGGAAATCAATAATTTCACATATATATATTATTCCATTTATTATTATATAGTAACATTTCTATATAATATATATTAGTATATATTACAGAACTTTTTAATTAATAATATTCAATGTAAAAATATTTTTACATTAAATAACTTTCACATTTTACAATGTACGAGATATTATAAAATGTTCTTAAAAATGCTTATTTATTAAGTCAAAAAACGTCATAACTTACGTTTAACTTAACATATCTTATTAAAGCTTTGAATATATGCTTCTAATATATTAGAAAACATTTTAAAATAACAAACTTCTTGCAAATAATTGCTTCAAAATTGTTATTTAGTATTAAGTGAGCACTCAACACTATAAATATCGCAGTTACCGATTTCGTCACAATGTAAAAGTTATATGAAAATGTCCAATATGGTATATGTTAAAATGTAAAAGTTATATGAAAATGTCCAATATGGTATATGTTAAAATGTACAAAATCATATGGATAATCGAAAAATAATTTAAAGTCAAAAATTATATGAATTGGCTATCGTATTATACATATATGTAAAAACTCATATGAGTTATGGAAAAATTATTTAAATTCAAAAATTGTATGGTTTGGCTATTGTACATGTTAAAATGTACAAAATCATATGGGTAATCGAAAAATAATTTAAAGTCAAAAATTATATGAATTGGCTATCTTATTTTACATATAAAAATGTAAAAACTCATATGAGTTATGGAAAAATTATTTAAAGTCAAAAATTGTATGGTTTGGCTATCGTACATGTTAAAATGTACAAAATCATATGGGTAATCGAAAAATAATTTAAAGTCAAAAATTATATGAATTGGCTATCGTATTTTACATATAAAAATGTAAAAACTCATATGAGTTATGGAAAAATTATTTAAAGTCCAAGATTGTATGGTTTGGCTATCGTACATGTTAAAATGTACAAAATCATATGGGTAATCGAAAAATAATTTAAAGTCAAAAATTGTATTATTGGACTATCGTTCATATAAAAATGTAAAAACTCATATGAGTTATGGAAAAATTATTTAAAGTCAAAAATTGTATGGTTTGGCTATTGTACATGTTAAAATGTACAAAATCATATGGGTAATCGAAAAATAATTTAAAGTCAAAAATTATATGAATTGGCTATCGTATTTTACATATAAAAACGTAAAAACTCATATGAGTTATGGAAAAATTATTTAAAGTCAAAAATTGTATGGTTTGGCTATCGTACATGTTAAAATGTACAAAATCATATGGGGAATCGAAAAATAATTTAAAGTCAAAAATTATATGAATTGGCTATCGTATTTTACATATAAAAATGTAAAAACTCATATGAGTTATGGAAAAATTATTTAAAGTCAAAGATTGTATGGTTTGGCTATCGTACATGTTAAAATGTACAAAATCATATGGGTAATCGAAAAATAATTTAAAGTCAAAAATTATATGAATTGTCTATCGTATTTTACATATAAAAATGTAAAAACTCATATGAGTTATGGAAAAATTATTTAAAGTCAAAAATTGTATGGTTTGGCTATCGTACATGTTAAAATGTACAAAATAATATGGGTAATCGAAAAATAATTTAAAGTCAAAAATTATATGAATTGGCTATCGTATTTTACATATAAAAATGTAAAAACTCATATGAGTTATGGAAAAATTATTTAAAGTCCAAAATTGTATGGTTTGGCTATCGTACATGTTAAAATGTACAAAATCATATGGGTAATCGAAAAATAATTTAAAGTCAAAAATTATATGAATTGGCTATCGTATTTTACATATAAAAATGTAAAAACTCATATGAGTTATGGAAAAATTATTTAAAGTCAAAAATTGTATGGTTTGGCTATCGTACATGTTAAAATGTACAAAATCATATGGGTAATCGAAAAATAATTTAAAGTCAAAAATTATATGAATTGGCTATCGTATTTTACATATAAAAATGTAAAAACTCATATGAGTTATGGAAAAATTATTTAAAGTCAAAAATTGTATGGTTTGGCTATCGTACATGTTAAAATGTACAAAATCATATGGGTAATCGAAAAATATTTAAAGGTCAAAAATTATATGAATTGGCTATTCGTATTTTACATATAAAAATGTAAAAACTCATATGGGTTATGGAAAAATAATTTAAAGTCAAAAATTATATTGAATTGGCTATCGTATTTTACATATAAAAATGTAAAAACTCATATGAGTTATGGAAAAATTATTTAAAGTCAAAAATTGTATGGTTTGGCTATCGTACATGTTAAAATGTACAAAATCATATGGGTAATCGAAAAAATTATTTAAAGTCAAAAATTGTATTATTGGACTATCGTTCATATAAAAATGTAAAAACTCATATGAGTTATGGAAAAATTATTTAAAGTCAAAAATTGTATGGTTTGGCTATCGTAAATGTTAAAATGTACAAAATCATATGGATAAT
>NW_024035666.1:0-3403 GCF_002237135.1 Teleopsis dalmanni | reverse complement strand
TAAATCAAAAGTACAAAATATTCCTAATTTTTGTGCAATTACGGCAGAGTTCGCTACCAAAATTTTCCACAAAACGTATACAACAATTTTTAGAGGATCTAACATTGTCACCATCTAAAATCAGTTGTCCAAAATGACCGAAGAAAAAACGAGTGTTAACACCATGATTGAAGGAAGAGAAAGAAGAGATAGAACGGTGGCAGGTGTAAAACTGATCGCTCCATTTGATGGCGACAATAAATACCTGGCACTGTATATCGATAGCATCAACGCAATCATACCAGAGTCTTCATCTCTTACGGGCGAAGAAAAACCATTTTACTTTCAGTGCGTAATTAGCACTCTTCGCGGAGAAGCCCTGAACTTAGTAAGAAGAGAGCAACCAACTTGTTGGGAGGAGTTGAAGGCACATTTGATTGATGAGTTTACGGATTCCAGTCCACTCACAACGCAACTACTATTAGTAAGTAATATCAAATTTAAAGGTAAAGTTAGAGAATTTTGCGAAGAAATTAATTCCGAAATATGTAAAGTTAGGGATAATATTAAATTAAAAGAAACCAACATAACAAATATTAACTTCTTGCTCAATGAACTAAAAATGTTAAGTGTAAAAACACTGAAAAAGGGACTACCCTACCACTTAACGGCTCTAATTAATGCGAACATGGCTGCAGACGTTAACTCTGCTATAAAAATTTTAAAGGAGAATGATGAATATAACAATATTGTAGTTGGGAAAAATATTCATCATAACCAACAATCAGGTTCTCAACTCAATAACGTTAGAAACTCGCATCAAAATGCATGCAGTATTGATCATTATGGTAATAGTTCCTATAATATACCATATAAGAACCCTAATAAATATCACGGTTCGCGAAACCAAAACTTTAATAGAGCTCCGGAGGCTGATAACGAAAATTTTCGGTTAGAAGCCCCGGACTCTTACCAAAAATAAAATTAAAATTACAAAATCAAACCTTTGAATTTCTTATTGATACAGGTTCATCAGTAAGCCTTGTTCAACCCAATATCTTAAAATCTCCAATATTAAAAGTAAAACCAATAACAGTAGCAACAATAACAGGGCAAATTACATTAAACAATATTCAAGAGGTTTATAATGATAAAGGAAAAAATTATTTGAAATTTTATGTGTGTGACCTCTCTAAAAATTACGATGGTCTTCTAGGTTTCGATGTACTTCAACAGCTTCAAGCGAAAATTGACGTTGTTCATAAAAATGTTATATTAAACAATATTACTTATAAATTTAAAAATAATTTCGATAATGAAATTAAAGAACTTCACTTCAATAGCAATGCTTATGAACCGAAATTTAGACTAAATCATTTAAATGATGAAGAATTAAGCGAAATAAATAAGATATTAAATAAGTTTGAAAATTTATGGTATAAAGTAGGCGATAAATTAACATTTACTAATAAAATCAAACATCGAATCAACACAACTCATGATGATCCTATATATGTTAAGTCCTACAGATACCCTGAAGTCCACAAATCAGAAGTCGATACACAAATAAAAGAAATGTTAGATCAGGGGATTATTTGTCACAGTAAATCGCCTTATTCTGCACCAATTTGGGTGGTGCCTAAGAAGTTTGATGCTTCAAAAATTCAGAAATGGCGAATCGTAATCGATTACCGTAAATTGAATGATATAACTATTAGTGATAAATATCCGATACCCTTAATGGATGAAATACTTGACAAACTTGGCAGGTGTTTATATTTTAGTACAATTGATCTTACAAAAGGATTCCATCAGATAGAATTGGATCCAAAGGATAGAATGAAAACAGCCTTTTCAACTAGAAATGGTCATTTTGAATTTTTGCGTATGCCATTTGGGCTAAAAAACGCTCCGTCCACGTTTCAAAGATTGATGAATACAATCTTGGATGGATTAATTGGGAAGGAATGTTTAGTATATTTAGATGACATAATTGTTTTCAGTACTTCACTCCAGGAGCACATTGAAGCTCTCGATAGAGTCTTTAGCAGATTAAGTGAAGCTAATTTAAAAATCCAATTGGATAAAAGCGAGTTTCTTAAGAAAGAAGCCGAATTCTTAGGGCATATTGTAACCCCAGAGGGAATCAGGCCAAATCCAAATAAAATCGAAGCTATTTTAAAATATCCACTACCGAAAAATGAAAAAGAAATTAAACAATTCTTGGGACTAGCAGGGTTCTATAGAAAATTTATAAAAGATTTTTCTAAGATAACAAAACCCCTAACTCATTGCTTAAAAAAAAGCAACAAAGTCAATATAACTGATAGGGAATATAACAAAGCGTTTGATACAATCAAAATCTTAATAACAAAAGACCCTGTTTTGGTCTACCCAGATTATAAAAAAGATTTTACACTTACAACAGATGCTTCAAATACTGCACTGGGTGCAGTTTTAAGTCAACAAGGTCGGCCAGTTTGCTTTGCTAGTCGCACCCTGAATGAGCATGAATCACACTATTCTACCACAGAAAAAGAACTGCTCGCTGTTGTTTGGGCCACAAAGTACTTTCGTCCATACCTCTTTGGCAGGAAGTTTGTTGTAAATAGTGATCATCGCCCACTTCAGTGGCTTCACAACTTAAAAGAACCCAACTCTAAACTGCAAAGGTGGAAATGGAAACTAAATGAATATGATTTCACTGTGAAGTATATTCCAGGGAGAGAAAATCATGTGGCAGATTCTCTGTCACGTATTCAAATTGAAGAATGTAATTTTGATGAAATTCCATCTGATATTGCTACCATTCATTCTACATCAGATAGTCAAAACTTTATCCCAATTGCGGAAAGACCACTCAATGTCTTTAAAAGACAGTTGAGATTAATAAGATCTAATGAAAATAGTACACATGTAGAGCATATATTCAAAAATTGTGTTACCACAATTAAATATATAGAATTAAATACTGAACAAACAAAAGACATTATAAAGTCATTTTTACTAACTAATACCATGGCTATTTTTATGCCAAATAATGAAGACTTTTTAAGATTTCAAAATATTTTCAAAACCTTGGTTTGCAATAGACGTCATAAGATTCTGAGAGCAAGTAAGGAACTGGAAAATATCCCTAATTACACCGACTTTAAAACTAAAATTATTGAAATCCACTTAGAAGGACTTCATCAAGGAATTGAAAAATTATATATCAATTCAAGAAAAGATATTATTTTCCTAACTATTTTAAAGAAATTACTAAAATCATCAATGAATGTGATTTGTGCAATCGATGCAAATATGACCACGTTGCAAACAAAATACCATTTAAAATCACTCCTCCAGTTTACGAAATTAGAGAAAAATATGTGATAGATTTCTGGGAATGGGAAAAAAAACATTTTCTAACATGTATAGATTT
>NW_024035665.1:0-3404 GCF_002237135.1 Teleopsis dalmanni | reverse complement strand
CCAGAGCTTCTTAACAAATCCGAAAGTACTTATCATTCTATTCGATGTTCCTTTAAAGGCGGTCTTGTTGCTAGTAGAGGTACTACTATTGTAAAGTATTTTAAAATGTTAAAAGTTATTTTTTTCCAAAGTTGATAAATGGTCGAAGAATCGCAAACTGATAAATCCTGCCTTTGCAAATAAAGTGCTTCTGAGTTTCTTTCCAATTTTTAATAAAGCTAAGAATAATATAATTGAAAAGTGTAGCGAACTGGTAGACAATAAGGAACATAATTTACCCAATGCTATACAAACAATGACTTTAACATTAACTGCAGGTATAAAACTATTGAACTATTGACATTAGAAAACGATGATTAAATAAACCATTTGACTTCAGAAACAACTATGGGCAAGTACATGCACAAAGGTAACCAGATTTCGAATGATGTGGCCAAACATTATTGTGTGTAAGTCATTTAAGTAATTAAATAGTATATATATATAGAAATAAATTCATTTCATATGTGCAGCATACTGGAATATACAATAATTCATACGATACTTTCGTTTATGAAACTCGGTTTCATAATGGAGTTGTTTTCGAAATTTAGAAACGCTAAGAAATTTTCATACCAGTTCGTCGAAGATGTTAGTATTTATTCTAATTCCTTCACAGAAAAGATAAAAATTGCTTATAATGTTACAGTTGATTTACAAAAAACTTTCTAAAACTGCTACTGCAGAAAAGAGTATAACAAATACTAAAGATGACATGTCCAGTAATGAGGATTTCTTGCTTACAAACGAAGAAAATGAATTCACTAATAATGAAAATGATCTTGCAGACCATTCTATAAAAAAAGAGCCAAAAATATTTATTGATCAAGCAATAAAACTATACAAACAACAACTATTCACATGGAATGATATAATAAGTGAATCAAATATAATTGTTGCAGCAGTGAGTACACATAAAGTATTTATATTTAATATATTTACAATTCTTCATTGATTACAGGCATTTGGGACTACAGCTAATGGCATTTATTCTGTTCTTGTTATGTTGGCCATGCACCCGGAAATCCAACAGCGACTTTTTGAAGAAGTCTTAGACGTATTTCCTGAGAAAAACTTTAATGCTGAGCTTGATCAGTTAGATCAGTTACAATATTTGGATTGTGTAATAAATGAAACACTTCGCCTCACTCCACCTGTTCCAATAATCGGACGTCATGTTACAAAAGATACACAAGTTGGTAAAGATGTATTTCCCAAAAATATACAAATTCTAATCTCAATACTACATCTTCATCGACGAACCGATATTTGGGGTCCAAATGCAAATAAGTTTGATCCAGATCATTTTTCAGCTGAAAACTTCGGAGAAGCTCAAAAATGTGCATTTATTCCATTCTCAAGAGGTAAAAGGAATTGCATAGGTAAACCCCTACATAACTAATTTAAATGTACATGTAGATTAGTTTATTATGTGTTGCTTACAGGATCGCGATATGCAATGTTCTCAATGAAAATCATATTAAGTGGACTTATTCGGAACTTTAAATTTGAAACAGACTTTAAATTCGAGAACCTCAGATTTACGACTCAAATAGCATTAAAATATGTACAGGAACCCGAATTGAAAATTCGCATGAGATCATAAGTTTTATATTATACCATAATTTTGTTGTGTGTATATTGTTTGTATATGACCTGAGTAAACTTTTTGAAGTCTATTTTTAATTAATAAAATTTAAAATAAAATAAATAAAATAAAATTGTAAATAAAATTAAATTTTATTCAATATATGGTCTGCTTTACATGGTTCTACTTTATTATCGAATAAACATGATTTCAAATTATATTACGAACCAGTAGTTTACGTAACTAGAAAAAATAGAGAAAAGTAATGGAATATTAAATTTATAGGATGTGGTGCTTTTAAACATATTTAATGACCGGTGGAATGTTTTTTTTGTTTGTTTTTTTTTGGCGGAGAGGAGGTTTAAAAATGCCTTACGCATCGTCACCATGTCGTCACAATAGTGACTATGTTGGTTTTCCATTAAAAAGATTTTGTTGTTCTTCGTTCGTCTCAGTCTGCATCGATTTTAATGTGCTATTAATGTCTTGAATAGCTTCTAATGTAGATTGGCTTGTTCTGAAGCCGTGATGACGACAGCCCACCAACTTTCTCTATGGCAGTTCCGAGTCTACACTTTATTAAGCGTTTCAACCACTTCCCTCCAGTGTTCAACATGCAAAGTGGCCGGTATGCATCTAGTAACTCCGGATTTCCATTTCTCTTGCTTATAGCACCAATGTCAGGTGTTGCTTTTTTCATACTGTTGGAAAATTACCTCTTTCAAGCATTTTAAGAAGAATATTAGGCTTCTCATTTGCAATAATCTTGAATAACATATCATTCAATAAATCTTGTGACTAACTAAGAAAATCAAATATTTTCTGCCAAAAATCGATTTTAATCAATAATATTCCTTCAAGGGCAATGCAATCATTCCAACGCTTCTCTAACTTCTCGATGCCATGCTTGTAGAACAATATGTCTTTTACCTCAAAATAGGCTTCAGTTTCAGCAATTATTTCTTCATTTGAGATGATTTCGTACCGGCGAGCATTTTTTTGCGATCAGCGAATAGCCGGTAGCCAGATCTGGACTATACGGTGGATGAGGAAGCAATTCGAAGTGTAATTCGTGCAATTCGTGCAATTTTGCCATCGTTTTTATTGACTTGTGACATGGTATATTGTCTTGGTGAAACAAAATTTTTTTCTTCGCCATATGTGGTCGTTTTTTCACAATTTCTGCTTTCAAACGATCCATTAATGCCTTGTAGTAGTTACTATTGATGGTTTTTCCCTTTTCGAGATAGTCAATGAAGATTATACCATATGCATCCCAAAATACTGAAGCCATAACCTTCCCAACTGACTGTTGTACCTTTGGACGCTTCGGTTAACCGTGGTTAACCGGCTGCAATCGACTCAGATGATGATCGCTTTGATTCCGAAGTGAAGTAATGGATCCATGTTTCATCCATTCTCACATATCGATGCGAAAAAATCTGATTTATTACTTGTAAACATGGTCAAACACAGCTCTGAATCATCGACACGTTGTTGTTTTGATCGACTGTGAGTAAACGCGGCAACCCCTTTGAAAAGAGCTTTCTCATGATCAAATGGTCATGCATAATTGTTAACATACTGTCTGAGATATTTCAGTTTACGATTAGATATAACCAATTTCTGGACTTTTATGATGTTTTCTGGAGTAACTACCTCAATTGAACGATTAGAACGTCACTATCATTGGTGTCCGTACGAACAAATGGTTCTTTTTGATGGACCAGAGTCCGGATAACACTTTTGGAGCCATTACTGAGCTTGCATAGTATTT
>NW_024035664.1:0-3404 GCF_002237135.1 Teleopsis dalmanni | reverse complement strand
AAAATAAAAATTTAATTTAAAAAATTAATTTATATGTAAAAGTCAACTTAATATCATGTGGAAAACTAAGCCTATAAATGCGTTACACGCAAGAGCTTTTGCCTATAGTCAGGTGTATTCAGAACCCTATTAAAAAATTTTAACAAGAAATATATGCATACCCTTATAAAAAGAG
This sequence comes from Teleopsis dalmanni, assembly GCF_002237135.1. NCBI lineage: Eukaryota > Metazoa > Arthropoda > Insecta > Diptera > Diopsidae > Teleopsis > Teleopsis dalmanni. Next base: position 3,229 of record NW_024035664.1, on the reverse strand, counting down.
TTAAAATACTGTCTGTTTTGCAGTTTTGACAGCAAACATATGGACGTATATTTTTTAATTTTTGGTATAAAAATTGTGCTATACCTATTTTTTGGTAACTGCTATTAAAGTGTTTGCAAAATTCTTTATCTAATTTTTGAATATAATCTACGAAATATTTAGGAGGTTGCACCAAATTACAGTTATCAAACTCATTTTCAAGAGTAAAAAAGTTTTCATATGAAAGAACATTTGCTAAGGGTAGGTTAGCTTGGCAATTGTGTGATTTGTGAATTTTAAAGTATAACCACCCGCATACATAAATAAATGCATTTCTGCTAAGGAATATACGTTCATCCATATCAATATCAACATCAAAATCAAAACAATGAAGAAAACAGTGCATGGGTTCTCTAATCATATGAGACTCCTGCCAGAACGTGTCAATCACTAATGCATCACTGCATACAGTTTCTAAACTTTGATCAGGGGAAATTGGAGTAAATGAATTAATGGTAGGGCCTACGGTAGAAGGACAGTCAAATTCAATTAATTGCTCAGTATTGCCATTTACTATGCAATTCAAATAACTTAATCCCCATCTCTTCTGAAAAAGGCAAGTAAATAAATGTGGAGTGAAGCCTGCACAATTGCCTCCACCACGTCGTATTTGTCCAAAAAAATGTTCTATCACATCTTGACAAAGCTTTCTGGTCATTAAAATCTGAAAATTCTTAGAGGCTAAATATTGCCATATATGCTGAAGGCTGTTAATATTGAGAAGCCACCCTTTAATAAAAGAGAAGTTCTTAACAATATTGTTACCTTCGATGTCTTCAAATCTAATGGATTTGAGAAGAATTTCGGCTTTTTGCAGAAAATCCAATTGTTCAATTGATCCGCAAAAGCCTTTTTTAAGTCCTAAGCTACTGGTGCTGCTTGAATTGAATACATCAAAAAGATTATTAAAAAACAGAACAAATTCAGCAGTGTTAACAGTACTCGTATTACTTGAATCAATTAAACCTGATTTACATAATGCTCTCATTCCTGATGCAACTGTGTTGCTAAATACTTGAGAAGCAAATCTGACACGCATTTTTTGAAAAGAATTGGGCCTAATATGTGCATTTGTCAAGTGAGGCGCACATCGAATAGTTGATTTTGAATCAATATTAAAAAAATGAACAATATCTTCCCAACTTACTTTACAATTATTAAATATAACATTATTACTGCTATTTTCTAAACAATTCCTGGTACTTTTTATCAAATGGGGTGCATCATAAAAAAGAATATCTTTTCATCATTGACATTAAAAAAAGGGTGATGTACATCTACTTCTAATAACTTAGCTAATTTAATATTGTTTCTACCCTGATCACAAACGAAATGGCATGGGTAAAGATTAATGCCCTGAAGTTGTTGAATTACTTCAATAACATACGATTCCAGAACTTCACCCTTGCAACTTCCATTTACAAAAAAGTATGCAAGAGGTTGAGACCATCTTACTCCTGCGATTCCTTGTACCATGAAAGTCAAGACAGTACTTGCAATTTTGCAAGTACGGTCTTCACCACCAAAATCTTCAAGCCCAACTATTTTGTCATTATGTCTGTCATACTGAAGGTGACCTTTCAAAGACATTTCATCGCAGGATACAGAAACGAATCTTTGTTCGTATGAGAAGCCACGACTTCGTAACTCCAAAGCTTTAATACTACTATGCGTGCAGCCTGGAGACTTGGGCCAACTTGTGGCGAACTCTCGTAAGGTTCGTTCTGATGGTCAATTAAAACTTTCGCGTAAATGTCTGTAAGTTAGGGGTGAAAGAAAATAAACTCCTAATGCTATTGTTTTCAACTTAGAATCATAGCGATACCCATGTGAATGACGATTACTGTTTCGAAAACAATTTCTTACACATACCTGCATATTTTGTGGAAGCTTGCTACAAAGCTCATCTATCAAACTCTCATCTAAATTGCTTGTAACACTTTCAATAGTATTACATTTTAAAAGCAACTCTTTGTTCTCTTCTTTAATTTTTTCTAAACTTTCATTTTTTTCCCTAATTTTTACTTCTTTACTTTTAATCATTTCATTTTTTTCTTCAACTACCTTCTCTAAATTTTTTAATTTTATTAAAATTTCTGAATATTTTTCGTTAAGTTTTCTTTTTCTGGGAGTTGCTTCAGAAAGACTATTGTCTGTTTGGACCTCTCTTCCACAAACAGAAATTTCACTCCTATCAAAGGTTTTACTAACTCCTATGCTAGAGAGGTGATTTTGCTTTTCATTTTCCACATTACTTTCGTTGTTAATTACATTTTTATTTAAATTACTAATATAACTTAAATCCAAATTAACGTCCGGGATTGCGCATTTAGAAATTCGTGCAGAACACATCATTTCGACAGAAAAATGATTGTTACAGGCAAACATATATTTAGTTTGCCCAACTACTCCTAAGCGCTTCATCCATTCTGTTCTAATTTGGTAAATAATTATCAGAATTAAATGAAATACAAAAATAAAAATTAATTATAAAGAAAAACAAGTATATTTGAGTAGTTACATAAAAAGGATCAACAATAAAAAATAAACATATTTAACTACAAATAAGAACACAAAGTTAGTTTTGTCTTTGCAGACGCTTCAATTATTTTCACACAAATTGCTATGCTAAAAAACAATTATTTACTTTTTACATACGATATACAATTAAATTTCAATAAATACATGCCATTGAAAATACAATACATTTAAACATCTACTTTGTAGATTATTTAACATTTATGATTAGTAAGATTCATATTCAATTTTTATTTGCTGGTATAGGATAAGAACTACAAGAAATATAAAAAACATTTTTATATCGATTTTTTTTTATATAATAATTTTAAATATTATTTGATTGAAATTAATATTTTCAATAATATTAAAAAAAAAATCTGGAAACGTTATTCGCAAAAAATCAGTGTTTTTATTATAAATTTTTATAATTTTATTGCTTTATCATTACGAACATGTATTACTACTTACAAATATTTTAATTAACACATCCATATTTGTTATTCCACATATACTGTATTCCACATATACTGTAAAACAATTATGCAAAACACTTATGCCACAAATTTACGTAAAACTGAAATGCAAAGTTTACCTTCGTTCCTCATTGTTGTCCGGGAATTTATAAAGGGATTTAAACTCCTTACATCCTTTAACACACTTTTTTCCCATA
>NW_024035663.1:0-3409 GCF_002237135.1 Teleopsis dalmanni | reverse complement strand
CGATAGTAATTGATTAACACAGCCTGTATTTCAGCCGTAGCTATAGAATTGTAAGCACAAGTTAGAATTTTCAAAGCGATCGTAGTTGTTTAACACAGCCTTTGTTTCAGCCGTAGCTATAGAATTATAAACACAAGTTAGAATTTCAAAGCGATAGTAATTGATTAACACAGCCTGTATTTCAGCAGTAGCTATAGAATTGTAAACACAAGTTAGAATTTTCAAAGCGATCGTAGTTGTTTAACACAGTCGGGATCTCAGCCATAGCTATAGAAGTATAAACACAAGTCAGAATTTCAAAGCGATAGTAATTGATTAACACAGCCTGGAGTTCAGCCGTAGCTATAGAATTGTAAACACAAGTAAGAATTTCAAAGCGATAGTAATTGATTAACACAGCCTGTATTTCAGCCGTAGCTATAGAATCGTAAACACAAGTTAGAATTTCAAAGCGATAGTAATTGATTAACACAGCCTGTATTTCAACCGTAGCTATACAATTGTAAACACAAGTTAGAATTTTCAAAGCGATCGTAGTTGTTTAACACAGCCTGTGTTTCAGCCGTAGGTATAGAATTATAAACACAAGTTAGAATTTCAAAGCGATAATAATTGATTAACACAACCTGTATTTCAGCCGTAGCTATAAAAGTATAAACACAAGTTAGAATTTCAAAGCGATAGTAATTGATTAAGACAACCTGTATTTCCGCCGTAGCTATAGAATTGTAAACACAAGTTAGAGTTTCAAAGCGATAGTAATTGATTAACACAGCCTGTATTTCAGCCGTAGCTATAGAATTGTAAACACAAGTTAGAATTTTCAAAGCGATCGTAGTTGTTTAACACAGTCTGGAGTTCAGCCGTAGCTATAGAATCGTAACCACAAGTTAGAATTTTGAAAGCGATCGTAATTGTTTAACACAGTCTGGATCTCAGCCGTAGCTATGGAAGTATAAACACAAGTTAGAATTTCAAAGCGATAGTAATTGATTAACACAGCCTGTATTTCAGCCGTAGCTATAGAATTGTAAACACAAGTTAAAATTTCAAAGCGATAGTAATTGCTTAACACAGTCTGGATCTCAGCCGTAGCTATAGAAGTATAAACACAAGTTAGAATTTCAAAGCGATAGTAATTGATTAACACAGCCTGTATTTCAACCGTAGCTATAGAAGTATAAACACAAGTTAGAATTTCAAAGCGATCGTAGTTGTTTAACACAGTCTGGATCTCAGCCGTAGCTATAGAATTGTAAACACAAGTTAGAATTTCAAACCGATAGTAATTGATTAACACAGCCTGTATTTCAGCCGCAGCTATAGAATTGTAAACACAAGTCAGATTTTCAAAGCGATAGTAATTGATTAACACAGCCTGTATTTCTGCCGTAGCTATAGAAGTATAAACACAAGTTAGAATTTCAAAGCGATAGTAATTGATTAACACAGCCTGTCGTAGTTGTTTAACACAGTCTGGATCTAAGCCGTAGCTATAGAAGTATAAACAAAAGTTAGAATTTCAAAGCGATAGTAATTGATTAACACAGCCTGTATTTCAGCCGTAGCTTATAGAAGTATAAACACAAGTTAGAATTTCAAAGCGATCGTAGTTGTTTAACACAGTCTGGATCTCAGCCGTAGCTATAGAATTGTAAACAAAAGTTAGAATTTCAAAGCGATAGTAATTGATTAACACAGCCTGTATTTCAGCCGCAGCTATAGAATTGTAAACACAAGTCAGATTTTCAAAGCGATAGTAATTGATTAACACAGCCTGTATCTCAGCCGTAGCTATAGAAGCATAAACTCAAGTTAGAATTTCAAAGCGATAGTAATTGATTAACACAGCCTGTATTTCAGCCGTAGCTATAGAATTGTAAACACAAGTTAGAATTTCAAAGCCATAGTAATTGATTAACACAGCCTGTATTTCAGCCGTAGCAATAGAAGTATAAACACAAGTTAGAATTTCAAAGCGATAGTAATTGATTAACACAACCTGGATTTCAGCCATAGCTATAGAATTGTAAACACAAGTTAGAATTTTCAAAGCGATAGTAATTGATTAACGCAGCCTGAAGTTCATCCGTAGCTTTAGAATTGTAAACACAAGTTAGAATTTCAAAGCGATAGTAATTGATTAACACAGCCTGTCGTAGTTGTTTAACACAGTCTGGATCTCAGCCGTAGCTATAGAAGTATAAACAAAAGTTAGAATTTCAAAGCGATAGTAATTGATTAACACAGCCTGTATTTCAGCCGTAGCTATAGAATTGTAAACACAAGTTAGAATTTCAAAGCGATAGTAATTGATTAACACAGCCTGTATTTCAGCCGTAGCTATAGAATTGTAAACACAAGTTAGAATTAGCGATAGTAATTGATTTACACAGCCTGTATTTCAGCCGTAGCTATAGAAGTATAAACACAAGTTAGAATTTCAAAGCGATAGTAATTGATTAACACAGTCGGGATCTCAGCCGTAGCTATAGAATTGTAAACACAAGTTAGAATTTCAAAGCGGTAGTAATTGATTTACACAGCCTGTATTTCAGCCGTAGCAATAGAAGTATAAACACAAGTTAGAATTTCAAAGCGATAGTAATTGATTAACACAGCCTGGATTTCAGCCATAGCTATAGAATTGTAAACACAAGTTAGAATTTTCAAAGCGATAGTAATTGATTAACGCAGCCTGGAGTTCATCCGTAGCTTTAGAATTGTAAACACAAGTTAGAATTTCAAAGCGGTAGTAATTGATTAACACAGCCTGTATTTCAGCCGTAGCTATAGAATTATAAACACAAGTTAGAATTTTCAAAGCGATTGTAATTGATTAACACAGCCTGTATTTCAGCCGTAGCTATAGAAGTATAAACACAAGTTAGAATTTCAAAGCGATAGTAATTGATTAACACAGCCTGTCGTAGTTCTTTAACACAGTCTGGATCTCAGCCGTAGCTATAGAATTGTAAACACAAGTTAGAATTTTCAAAGCGGTAGCAATTGATTAATACAGCCTGTATTTCAGCCGTAGCTATAGAATTGTAAACATAAGTTAGAATTTCAAAGCGATAGTAATTGATTAACATAGTCTGTATTTCAGCCGTAGCTATGGAAGTATAAACACAAGTTAGAATTTAAAAGCGATAGAAATTGATTAACACAGCCTGTATTTCAGCCGTAGCTATAGAACTGTAAACATAAGTTAGAATTTCAAAGCGATAGTAATTGATTAACACAGCCTGTATTTCAGCCGTAGCTATAGAATTGTAAACACAAGTTAGAATTTTCAAAGCGATAGTAATTGATTAACGCAGCCTGGAGTTCAGCCGTAGCTATAGAATTGTAAACACCAGTTAGAATTTCAAAGCGATAGTAATTGATTAACACAGCCTGGATTTCA
>NW_024035662.1:0-3411 GCF_002237135.1 Teleopsis dalmanni | reverse complement strand
ATCAATTGTTTTTGTGCAAAATAATAGAAGAAAAAATAAATAAAATTTGATTTAGGATCAAGTTTTGAAGAATAGATAAAATATCATTTGATTTAGTGCAGAAGAATGAAATATTAAAGGAAATTTGTTTGAGGACCAATTTTTGAAATAAAGATTGTATATCGATTGTTTTGGCGCAAATTAATAAAAGAAAAAATCTATAAAATTTGTTTTAAGTTCAAGTTTTGAAGACTAGATTAAATATCATTTATTTGAGTGCATAAGAATGTAATATTAAAGGAAATTTGTTTGAGGTCTAACCTTTGAAATATGGATTCTACATCAATTGTTTTGGTGCAAATTAATAGAAGAAAAAATAAATGAAATTTGTTTTAAGTTCATTTCGAGAAGAGGAAATATCATTTATATGAATGGGGGGTGCATAGGAAATTAAGGAAGTGTTTTCCCCTTGTGAGTATATAGAGGTTACTCAATTGGCAATGAATAGAAGAAAGAATAAATAAGATTTAGGATAGTTTTTGATGGTGGAATAGAGGTGAATATTGTTGATTAGTGCGAAGAATATATTAAAGGAATTGTGTTTGAGGTTCGACTTTTGAAATATAGACTGTATATCAATTGTTGTGGTGCAAATTAATTAATGAAAAAATAAATGAAATTTTTTTTAAGTTCAAGTTTTGAAGAATAGATTATATATCATTTGTTTTAGTGCAGAAGAATGAAATGTTAAAAGAAATTTGTTCGAGGTTCAACTTTAGAAATATGGATTGTATATCGACTGTTTTGGTGCAAATTAATAGAAGAAAAAATAAATAAAATTTGCTTTAAGTTCAAGTTTTGAAGAACAGATTAAATATCATTTGTTTTAGTACAGCAGAATGAAATATTAAAGGATATTTGTTTGAGGTTCAACTTTTCAGATATAGATTGTATATCAATTGTTTTGGTGCAAACTAATTAAAAAAGGAGTAAGTGAAATTTATTCTAACTTCATGTTTTGAAGAAATATTATATATCAATTGTTTTGGTGCAAAATATATAAAGAAATTAAAGAAAATTAGTTTGAGGTCCAACTTTTGAAATATAGATTGTATATCAATTGTTTTGGTGCAAACTAATTAAAGAAGAAGTAAGTGAAATTTGTTTTAAGGTCATGTTTTGAAGAATAGATTATGTATCATTTGTTTTAGTGCATAAGAATGAAATATTAAAGGAATTGTGTTTGAGGTTCGACTTTTGAAATATAGACTGTATATCAATTGTTTTGGTGCAAATTAATTAAAGAAAAAATAAATGAAATTTTTTTTAAGTTCAAGTTTTGAAGAATAGATTATATATCATTTGTTTTAGTGCAGAAGAATGAAATGTTAAAAGAAATTTTTTTGAGGTTCAACTTTAGAAATATGGATTGTATATCGATTGTTTTGGTGCAAATTAATAGAAGAAAAAATAAATAAAATTTGCTTTAAGTTCAAGTTTTGAAGAACAGATTAAATATCATTTGTTTTAGTGCAGAAGAATGAAATATTAAAGGAAATTTGTTTGAGGTTCAACTTTTGAAATATGGATTGTATATCAATTATTTTGGTGCAAACTAATTAAAGAAGAAGTAAGTGAAATTTTTTTTAAGTTCATGTTTTGAAGAATAGATTATATATCATTTGTTTTAGTGCAGAAGAATGAAATGTTAAAAGAAATTTGTTCGAGGTTCAACTTTAGAAATATGGATTGTATATCGACTGTTTTGGTGCAAATTAATAGAAGAAAAAATAAATAAAATTTGCTTTAAGTTCAAGTTTTGAAGAACAGATTAAATATCATTTGTTTTAGTGCAGCAGAATGAAATATTAAAGGATATTTGTTTGAGGTTCAACTTTTCAGATATAGATTGTATATCAATTGTTTTGGTGCAAACTAATTAAAAAAGGAGTAAGTGAAATTTATTCTAACTTCATGTTTTGAAGAAATATTATATATCAATTGTTTTGGTGCAAAATATATAAAGAAATTAAAGAAAATTAGTTTGAGGTCCAACTTTTGAAATATAGATTGTATATCAATTGTTTTGGTGCAAACTAATTAAAGAAGAAGTAAGTGAAATTTGTTTTAAGGTCATGTTTTGAAGAATAGATTATATATCATTTGTTTTAGTGCATAAGAATGAAATATTAAAGGAATTGTGTTTGAGGTTCGACTTTTGAAATATAGACTGTATATCAATTGTTGTGGTGCAAATTAATTAAAGAAAAAATAAATGAAATTTTTTTTAAGTTCAAGTTTTGAAGAATAGATTATATATCATTTGTTTTAGTGCAGAAGAATGAAATGTTAAAAGAAATTTGTTCGAGGTTCAACTTTAGAAATATGGATTGTATATCGACTGTTTTGGTGCAAATTAATAGAAGAAAAAATAAATAAAATTTGCTTTAAGTTCAAGTTTTGAAGAACAGATTAAATATCATTTGTTTTAGTACAGCAGAATGAAATATTAAAGGATATTTGTTTGAGGTTCAACTTTTCAGATATAGATTGTATATCAATTGTTTTGGTGCAAACTAATTAAAGAAGGAGTAAGTGAAATTTATTCTAACTTCATGTTTTGAAGAAATATTATATATCAATTGTTTTGGTGCAAAATATATAAAGAAATTAAAGAAAATTAGTTTGAGGTCCAACTTTTGAAATATAGATTGTATATCAATTGTTTTGGTGCAAACTAATTAAAGAAGAAGTAAGTGAAATTTGTTTTAAGGTCATGTTTTGAAGAATAGATTATGTATCATTTGTTTTAGTGCATAAGAATGAAATATTAAAGGAATTGTGTTTGAGGTTCGACTTTTGAAATATAGACTGTATATCAATTGTTTTGGTGCAAATTAATTAAAGAAAAAATAAATGAAATTTTTTTTAAGTTCAAGTTTTGAAGAATAGATTATATATCATTTGTTTTAGTGCAGAAGAATGAAATGTTAAAAGAAATTTGTTCGAGGTTCAACTTTAGAAATATGGAATGTATATCGACTGTTTTGGTGCAAATTAATAGAAGAAAAAATAAATAAAATTTGCTTTAAGTTCAAGTTTTGAAGAACAGATTAAATATCATTTGTTTTAGTGCAGAAGAATGAAATATTAAAGGAAATTTGTTTGAGGTTCAACTTCAGAAATATGGATTGTATATCAATTATTTTGGTGCAAACTAATTAAAGAAGGAGTAAGTGAAATTTATTCTAACTTCATGTTTTGAAGAAATATTATATATCAATTGTTTTGGTGCAAAATATATAAAGAAATTAAAGAAAATTTGTTTGAGGTACAACTTTTGAAATATAGATTGTATATCAATTGTTTTGGTGCAAACTAATTAAAGAAGAAGTAAGTGAAATTTGTTTTAAGTTCATGTTTTGAAGAATA
>NW_024035661.1:0-3415 GCF_002237135.1 Teleopsis dalmanni | reverse complement strand
TTACAAGATTCAATTTTTTAAATGTTCACAATTTATAGATAAAAGTTTCAATAATTCGATATTATCAAATTTATAATTTCTGTGTACAAAATTTTAAATTATACGTAATTTTTATTTTTACTTAACGTTGACTTTGGTTACAAGTTTCAATTTTTAAATGTTCATAATTTATTAATAAAATTTTCAATAATTCGATATTATCAAATTTATAATTTCTGTGTACAAAATTTTAAATTATACGTAATTTTTATTTTTACTTAACTTTGACTTTGATTACCAGATTCAATTTGCTTTGACTTTGGTCAAAAAAATTCAATTTTTTTAAATGTTTACAATTTATAACTAAAATTTTCTCTATATTTCGATTTTAACAAATATATAATTTCTGTGTACAAAATTTTAAATTTTACGTACTTTTTATTTTCACTTAACTTTGACTTTGGTTACAAGATTCAATTTTTAAATGTTCACAATTTATAGATAAAAGTTTCAATATTTCGATATTATCAAATTTATAATTTCTGTGTACAAGATTTTAATTTGTGCGTACTTTTTATTTTTACTTAACTTTGACTTTGGTTACAAGTTTCAATTTTTAAATGTTCATAATTTATTAATAAAATTTTCTATATTTCGATATTATCAAATTTATAATTTCTGTGTACAAAATTTTAAATTATACGTAATTTTTATTTTTACTTAACTTTGACTTTGGTTACCAGATTCAATTTTTTAAATGTTCACAATTTGTCAATAAAATTTTCAATATATATAATCTCTATGTATAATTTTTTTTAACAAAATATTCTCACTAAGTTTGAAGAGTCACTCATATTTCACTGGTGACACCGCCGTCTTAGTCACGTACTTTTTAGCTGCAACGGAAACCAGAGCCAGGAGTCTTTCTTCCGCGGTAGAACAAACAAGAGACCTTCTTCTTGGTGAACGCTCCTTTTATCCCCTCCATGGTCAACGGTGTCAGCTGAAAAAACGTTAAAGTTTGTTGACCCAACATTAAAGCTCCTTTTCTGTACCGCACTGAGCGAAAGTTTAGTTTCACGGCGAATTTACATTTCTTTGAGTACCTTTTATAAGTGGTTTTTGTCTGAGTTGTGATCCACTTCTACACCTTTTCTGCACAAAGCTTTCTTCGTTTGACAGGTCTCTTTACTATTATTTTGTTTTGCTCTCGTTTGTTTGTTAGCAATGTGTTGTGCCGGTGAACGTGTGTATTTAATTCTATTAATTAGAAAATTATTTTAAAATGATTTTATTTTCCAATAAAGTTCCAGCAAAATAGGACACCCAACGATAGCTCAAGATATGTGTCTTATTTATTCAAAAATTGTTCACGCACTAACCAAGGATTTTCATACAATTTTAAGATTTGTCAAATTCAAAGTCACGTTGTTGGTGGCAGAGGATTGGGGTGAGTTGGTTTAACTTAATGTTTTTATAAGTATTTAACAATTTTTATTACAGGAACCTTCGAGTGAGTGTTACTTGTTGTGTGTTAGGTGGTCGTGTTGTGTTTAGTAGACAGCTATACCCACGACGTTGTAACGATCAAATTTTTGGTTGACAAAATTTTGGCCGTTACACTCCCTCCTTTCTTTCGGGAAACGTGATTTGCCCTGAACCATTACCTGCCAGCGTGATTTCTGTGACGTTGCTTTGGACTCTTATATATTTTATAGAAGTCGTGTTGCTCTTTGATGTGGTGATCGTCTTGTTGAAATACACTTCGATGTTTCACTTGTTGCTGTCGACTTTGAATACTAGGTGGATTTTTCGATGCGTGATACTCGTAACATACTCCTACTTGTTTTAGAAGGCGGATTGTTTTTTCCTTTTGCTGTGGTAGTTGTGTTAATGGTAATGATTGGGTAAGACTAAGTATTTCATCATATATTTGACCTTTTGTTGAATTCGTTTTGATAATTTTATCCTTTTGCTTCCATGGTATTAGCGAAGTCTTTGACGGTGGTTGTTCTTGCGAGATGTTAAACACTTCTTGTACTGCGTGCTCTGGGGTATCTAGTAGCTGTTTTCCATCTGGACCTGGCGGTACATTGATAGGGCTTGCACTTCGGTGTCGTTGTACTTCTTCCATGCTACTAGGTCTTGAATCTTGCTGTTGTGCCACGTGCTCATGTATATCTAGCTGTTGACCAAATTCTGCTGGCATTTCGTTGAATTTAGGATTTGGTTGTCGTGGTATTTCTGGTATTTGTTTTTTGATATGTTTTAGATCTTGGTGCTGTGCTGCTTGTTCTTGTGTAGCTTGATGTTGTTTTACATCAGGTGCTACCATGATGGGACTTGGATCTCGGTGTCGTTGCGCCTTTTGTACACTATTAGGTCTTGGATCTTGTTGCTGCGTTACTTGCTTCATTTGAACTTGTAATATTTCCTGTTTTTGTATGACTCGTGGTTGACAATACTCTGCTGACATTTCTTTGACTTTAGGACTTTGTTCTTGTTGTACTTCTGGTATTTGCACTTTGATAGGTCTCGAATGATGCTCTTGTTGCATTTGTTTCAATTGAACTTGCAATGTTTCTTGATTTCGTATTACTCGCTGGTTATTAAACTCTGTTGACATTTCTTTGACTTTAGGACTTTGTTCTTGTTGTATTTCTGGTATTTGCAGCCTGATTGAACTCGGATCTTGCTCTTGTTGCATTTGTTTCAATTGGACTTGTAATGGTTCTTGCTCTTGTGGAACTCGCTGTTGCTTAATTATTTTTGGATTTTCTGGGATTAGTTTGCGATCTTGCGGTGATACATGATGTTGTTCCGCGTCATTTCGATGTCGCACGCTTTGTGTTGATATGCTTGCTGCAGTAGTTGAAGTAAAAATTCTAGACGTTTCTGCAGGTGTTTGCTTGGCGATTGGCTGGTGTTGCTGCTGGCTGCGGAAAGGTGACTTGGAGACTGGACTATGAATGACTTTATCACATTTCGGTGTATTGGCTATGCGTCTCATGGTCTTCTGTATTATCAGCGGTCGTGCACATTCCACTGCTACGCGCCCGAAGATTACCTCGCTATCTCGTGCTCGACTTACTTCATTCTGCTCTTCGCGTAGTTCTTCGAAGTCCTCAGCTAGTGCTATTAATTCCTTTAGACAAGTGAAATTCCGACGTTTGATGTATACTTGGTACTCTGTGCTCATGTTGCGATATACTCGTTCTAATTGTGACTCTTGATTTAAACCTGCGTGTCGCATTAGTTTTTGTAGTTCCAAAAGATACATTTTAAACGTCTCTCCTGGTTTCTGTAATCGATTTCTCAGTTCGTCCTCCAATCGCTCGAAATATTGATGTGGTAGAAAGAATTTCAGAAAATCTCTCTTGAACGCTTCCCAGTGATTCCAGTCTTTCTTATTGTATCTAAACCACACCAAACCTTC
>NW_024035660.1:0-3417 GCF_002237135.1 Teleopsis dalmanni | reverse complement strand
CCTAAATAAGCCTTCCAACTACAGAATTGTTTATTTTGCATTTAATTAATATGAAATATGAATGTCATTGAATTTGATTTTTCCGTAGAAATGAAAGTCAAATACGAGTTCGCAAAATTTAGTAACTAATATTTGCTTCTTGTTATTCGAGCTGAATGCAGCTAACAACTAGGACATAATTTTAAAATCTAATCAAACTAACTACAAATTAAAATTATAAATTTATGCATAATTTATATCAAATGTCGATATCATTGTATTTCATTGTATTTCATTGTATTTCATTGTATTTCATTGTTTCAAACAATTAGAAGATAGAAGGACTATAATAACTGTATTTATATAAGTAGGAAAAAATTAAAAAATTAATAGCCACTGTTAAAATCCAAAGTCTGTTTAAGAATATAAAGCATTTAATAATGAGAAATATTTATTATAACTCTAATTCACTAAACCATATAAAGTCAAAATAAATTATTTTATTAATAATATTTTTGACATTTTTAATATTTTTAATATTTTTGAAGTTGTAGTTCTGCAAAATGCTTGTCACGTTTATTGTAAACACAGAAGAAATGTACATTGCAAAGTGGATTGGACCATCTGATTCTATCATTTGGAAACTAGACAAAGTATTCCTACTATCCTTAGATTAGTTTATAACAATAGTTTAAAGCCTAAATAAGCCTTCCAACTACAGAATTGTTTATTTTGCATTTGATTAATATGAAATATGAATGTCATTGAATTTGATTTTTCCGTAGAAATGAAAGTCAAATACGAGTTCGCATGATCTAGTAACTATTATTTGCTTCTTGTTATTCGAGCTGAATGCAGCTAACAACTAGGACATAATTTTAAAATCTAATCAAACTAACTACAAATTAAAATTATAAATTTATGCATAATTTATATCAAATGTCGATATCATTGTATTTCATTGTATTTCATTGTTTCCAACAATTAGAAGATAGAAGGCCTATATTTACTGTATTTATATAAGTAGGAAAAAATTAAAAAATTAATAGACACTGTTAAAAGCCAAAGCCTGTTTTGGAATATAAAGCATTTAATAATGAGAAATATTTATTATAACTCTATTTCATTAAACCATATAAAGTCTAAATAAATTATTTTGTTAATAACATTTTTAATATTTTTGAAGTTGTAATTCTGCAAAATGCTTGTCACGTTTATTGTAAACACAGAAGAAATGTACATTGCAAAGTGGATTGGACCATCTGATTCTATCATTTGGAAACTAGACAAAGTATTCCTACTATCCTTAGATTAGTTTATAACAATAGTTTAAAGCCTAAATAAGCCTTCCAACTACATAATTGTTTATTTTGCATTTAATTAATATGAAATATGAATGTCATTGAATTTGATTTTTCCGTAGAAATGAAAGTCAAACACGAGTTCGCATAATCTAGTAACTATTATTTGCTTCTTGTTATTCGAGCTGAATGCAGCTAACAACTAGGACATAATTTTAAAATCTAATCAAACTAACTACAAATTAAAATTATAAATTTATGCATAATTTATATCAAATGTCGATATCATTGTATTTCATTGTATTTAATTGTATTTCATTGTTTCAAACAATTAGAAGATAGAAGGACTATAATAACTGTATTTATATAAGTAGGAAAAAATTAAGAAATTAAAAAATTAAAAATTTAAAAAATTAATAGACACTGTTAAAAGCCAAAGCCTGTTTTGGAATATAAAGCATTTAATAATGAGAAATATTTATTATAACTCTAATTCACTAAACCATATAAAGTCAAAATAAATTATTTTATTAATAATATTTTTGACATTTTTAACATTTTTAATATTTTTGAAGTTGTAGTTCTGCAAAATGCTTGTCACGTTTATTGTAAACACAGAAGAAATGTACATTGCAAAGTGGATTGGACCATCTGATTCTATCATTTGGAAACTAGACAAAGTATTCCTACTATCCTTAGATTAGTTTATAACAATAGTTTAAATCCTAAATATGCCTTCCAACTACAGAATTGTTTATTTTGCATTTAATTAATATGAAATATTAATGTAATTGAATTTGATTTTTCCGTAGAAATGAAAGTCAAATACGAGTTCGCAAAATTTAGTAACTAATATTTGCTTCTTGTTATTCGAGCTGAATGCAGCTAACAACTAGGACATAATTTTAAAATCTAATCAAACTAACTACAAATTGAAATTATAAATTTATGCATAATTTATATCAAATGTCGATATCATTGTATTTCATTGTATTTCATTGTTTCAAACAATTAGGAGATAGAAGGACTATATTAACTGTATTTATATAAGTAGGAAAAAATTAAAAAATTAAAAAATTAAAAAATTAATAGCCACTGTTAAAATCCAAAGTCTGTTTAAGAATATAAAGCATTTAATAATGAGAAATATTTATTATAACTCTATTTCATTAAACCATATAAAGTCAAAATAAATTATTTTGTTAATAACATTTTTAATATTTTTGAAGTTGTAGTTCTGCAAAATGCTTGTCACGTTTATTTTAAACACAGAAGAAATGTACATTGCAAAGTGGATTGGACCATCTGATTCTATCATTTGGAAACTAGACAAAGTATTCCTACTATCCTTAGATTAGTTTATAACAATAGTTTAAAGCCTAAATAAGCCTTCCAACTACAGAATTGTTTATTTTGCATTTAATTAATATGAAATATTAATGTAATTGAATTTGATTTTTCCGTAGAAATGAAAGTCAAATACGAATTCGCAAAATTTAGTAACTAATATTTGCTTCTTGTTATTCGAGCTGAACGCAGCTAACAACTAGGACATAATTTTAAAATCTAATCAAAGTAACTACAAATTGAAATTATAAATTTATGCATAATTTATATCAAATGTCGATATCATTGTATTTCATTGTATTTCATTGTATTTCATTGTTTCAAACAATTAGAAGATAGAAGGACTATATTTACTGTATTTATATAAGTAGGAAAAAATTAAAAAATTAAAAAATTAAAAAATTAAAAAATTAATAGCCACTGTTAAAAGCCAAAGCCTGTTTTGGAATATAAAGCATTTAATAATGAGAAATATTTATTATAACTCTATTTCATTAAACCATATAAAGTCAAAATAAATTATTTTGTTAATAACATTTTTAATATTTTTAAAGTTGTAGTTCTGCAAAATGCTTGTCACGTTTATTGTAAACACAGAAGAAATGTACATTGCAAAGTGGATTGGACCATCTGATTCTATCATTTGGAAACTAGACAAAGTATTCCTACTATCCTTAGATTAGTTTATAACAATAGTTTAAATCCTAAATATGCCTTCCAACTACAGAATTGTTTATTTTGCATTTAATTAATATGAAATATTAATGTAATTGAATTTGATTTTTCCGTA
>NW_024035659.1:0-3422 GCF_002237135.1 Teleopsis dalmanni | reverse complement strand
TATGAAGCAACTCAAGAAGTTAGTATTTAAATATGCCTTAAAAAAAAGTATTAAAAAAAAATTAATCAAATAAATCAAACAATAAAGATCATTAAATCGGGAACGTGGTTTCATTTATTTTACAACGATTGGCTACACAAACCTTCGTTATCGATCTTTTACAGTTATCGAGGTCGTCAGTTATCATGTCATTGGCACAGGTCGAATAACACTGGAAATTACCAAATTTTTTCAGTTCTTCTCTCTAGTTCCATGGTATTCCGTGGTGTCAATTAAATATCGACATAACAACAGGTTCGCCTCAATGAATGTCTAATATAAAATCACGTGCAATGGTTTTGATATGTCGTTGACTACAAATATAAAAGTACTATACTACGTTTGACCATACCTGATTCTTTAAGAACTCAAGCCCTTATATATTTAAATATAATATCATATATTAATACTTTTATTTAAGATTATATGCATAGTTAACGTCGGCACTGTAATTTTGTAAATAATATAAATTTATAAAAATATAATAATAATATATATTAAACACCATAACTTTTAAAAATATAAAAACATATACAATATGTATACAATACAATATATGAGCTTTAAACTATATATAAATATTTTACTTCATTTGATATATTATTTTTATTTATACTGCTTTTCATAGTATAAGTAGTAGTTTTATACTATAATATTATTATTAACATATACTACTATAATATAAATCCACTTAAATTTTAAACAAGTTTCCCTAAGTCACAAAATTTATATAAGAATTATGTACCCGTTTTTACTATTCCTTTCAATGGTATCCCAACGACCCCTTGGCCTATGAAACCATCACATTAATTTTAATAAAAATAATTTTACTTCTTCTTTTCATATTCCTAATAATAATATCAATTTAAAAATGTTAGAAAGTAATATAATATTATATAATATATATAAAATAGTACATAAAAATAATATTGTACAGTCGACAAAAATATTAAAATAAATAAATTGTTTTTATAAAATTGTTATTAAAATTATTGTGTAAAAATACAAATGTATAAGACAATATATAAAGAGATAGGATGTAAAAATGAAAAAAAAATATAAGTTGCTAAAACATATTTTAATATATATAAAAATAATGTATAAAAACAATAATGTATGATGCAGTATACATAAAAATAGTGCGTAAAAATAAAGAAAATGGTTTCAAAATAAAATATGTATATAAAATATCATTTCATTTCACTTAACTAAATATAAACTTTAAAACTTAATTAAAAATTTCAGAACGTTTTTCACTATTATTTCTTATATTTATATAATTTATAACTTATATATAAAACTTATATTTTTTTGTTTTTTTTAGGTAAGTGCTATAAATCCATTTATTACCATAGTATGGTAGTTTTAAAAGTAATATTGTAAGTACAAAAATATTTTAATTTCAAAAATAAAAAAAAATAATTTGTTTAATATTATAATTTCTGAAAATTATATTTTACTTAACAAAGTTTATTCCCATTAATTTCTAGTAAGAAAGATACAATTTTTACTTATAATAAAAAACAAAAAAAATTTAATTTTGAAATTACAAAATGCATTTTGCACACTCGCAACCTTAAACTTTTGGAGCTACGTTTGTTTATTTCATACTACACATACTACACTTTTTAATTTTCATATTCCCAATAAAATTTGAAAAAAAAATCTTAATTATATTAAAAAAAATACTACTCACTTTTTTATTTTTGTTTTTATTGTTGTTTCTACATACCGCAACTATATTTGTTACTACTTCGTTTTGCTCCAACCATACTCACGCACACATGCTCAATTTTGCCCGGTTGTTTTTGTGCAAATTCTCTCTCTCACTGACTCACACACACTTTAAGCCTTATTAAAATACAAGAAGAAAAAAATTATTATATGCGCTCTCAGAAAACATTATCAACGTGTAGAACACAAACTATACGCCATGGCCACAATGTATTTTGTGTACAACAACAACAATACACTGCATATTACAATAACCCAGCGGCACCATTATGCCAGCGCTGAAAAAGTAAGCGAGGAGGTAATAGCTCTTCGTTTTTATTTTTCTTTGTTTTCGACATTTGTGTTTGACATAGGCAATTTCGGGGTTGAAATTATAAAAGAATGAAGAAGAAAAGCATATGAGTTAAGAATTTCTTGTTTTGCCTACATTGTATACATTTAGTCTGCTTTTGATTTTAGTGAAGTGCGAACAGTGAACAATTTTTAATTTTTAAAATCAAATAAAAAACAAAAATATAAATAAAATATAATTTGTAATTTCACATAAACTCACTGTAAGTATATGCAAAATTAAGTAAATATATTTAAAATGATAATTGTAATTTTTGTTTTGTATTATGTAGAAGCTACTGCGTCAAGAACGATTAATTGACCAATGTGCTGCGATGCAGTCATTCTAAAGCAAGGGGTAATCAGCTGTAGTCATGTAGTCAGCTGTTTCAATTGGAAAATTTTACAATTCAAACTGAGGAGGATTTAATTCAATTTAATGAAGAAATCACTGCCGTTGAAGTAGTTGTAAGTTAAATTATATATGTTTCTTACTTTCAATTTCAACTTATTAATATATTCACATGTAACAATTTTACTAATTCATACATTTCTTTTCATCTATTACGTTGTTTATAGACTGCATCAATGAAAAGCGTTATTAAAAAAAACCAATTACGCGAAAGATTTCGTGGAATTTTGGAGAATGGTACCCAAGGCAAGAAGTCCTTAAGAGCGTTAGAGAATGTGACAGCAGCACTTTTTGGTATGGTATATTGTACATAATTAACTTTAGCGTATACAATAACATACTTTTGTATTTACAGATGCTTTAAGTACAGATGGTAAGCCGGAACAAGTGATCAAGTCGAGTCTGGAAATCTCTTCAAGGTGTTAGTAACAATTTCCAGAAAAATATTCATCTATATAAGTATGTTATATTTTTTTATGTTAATATTAATATTTTAATTGTATAAAACATAAATATAAAATATAATTTATTCAAAAAAATTTATAGTATTTTATTTAAAAATTAATAGCATAGGTAAAATTGAAAATTTAAGCGAACATATCAGCGCTGATATGTTGCATTACAAATTCGAAAAGGTAAGCTAACATGTCAGCGCTGATATGTTCCATTACAAATTCGAAAAAGTAAGCGAACATGTCAGCGCTGATATGTTGCATTACAAATTCGAAAAGGTAAGCGAGCATGTCAGCGCTGAAATGTTGCATTACAAATTTGAAAAAGTAATCGAACGATTCAGCGCTTGCCCGCAATGACATGCACGTGTTAAAGTAATTAGGAGTTTCATTTGAATAATCAGCGCTAGGCATTACCATTCAGCGCTGAGGGAATCGATTCCCTCAGCGCTGAA
>NW_024035658.1:0-3423 GCF_002237135.1 Teleopsis dalmanni | reverse complement strand
CATCACAAACATTATGTATTTATGATCAGAAAAGGATTTCCTATCTGAGACTCTCCAGTCATTGATCGCTAATGGGCGGGAAATCGAGCAAAAGGTAATATCTTAAACCTCTTCCCAGCCTGCATGATCATTCGCACTCGAAATAAATGAAAGTAGGAGTATAACCCTTATTGCATTTTTCTAGATTATATGTTAATATAAAATTATATAAAGACTCACCTCTATCGTTGATTTCTGAGCTTTCCCACAGGAAGTGCCGGGCGTTGGCGTCACAACCCATCAGTAAAGCCAGCTTCTCGGTCTGCGCGAAATTTTGGACTAATAATACCCCCTCTGGAGATGACTTATCATCGTGTGGCATGTAGGCAGATACTATTAAAACCGCAAGCTTTTGCTTCCGCTCTACCCGGATGGTAGTGATATCTTAAGAGTTGAAATGGGAGCAGAGAAAAGCATTAAGGTGGGCTTACCCTGCCCTTTAACATAAAAAAGATCTACCTTTTGATGTTGAGCCCTTTGGCACATGAGCTGTGAATCCAGGGCTCTTGTATGATGGCAAGGTTGATGTCTTCCTCACTTAGTAAGACAGCCAGATTGTCCGAAGTACACTTAGAGTGTTTTAGATTTATCTGCACGACCTTGGCCATTGACACATCAACAAAGTTTATTATTAATGATAAAGTCATCTAGCAGCTTACTAGTGCCCTCAACCTCATCGAAAATGTTATCCGGTGGCGCATTTTTGAGGTACGACTGGCTGTGTTTTTGCAGTTCTTCGGTCTTGAGAACCGATCAGACCTCCATCTGAATTTCTGGATTTTGTGGTTTCAGCTGCTGCAGAATAAGGTCTGAGATCGTCCGTAGTCGGTGACCACGGACGATATCTGCACAGTCGAAAGATGGAACGGGTCCCGGATTGGTCATGAGCGTGAATTAACCTTGCCTTTACTGCTTAGGCTGGCAGTTTTGAACGATTGCGCGCGGTTGGCATTCGATCTACTTTGACTGGTAGATGGACTGCTGTTGATGGTTTTGGATGTAGTTCGGTTGGATTAGACGCCAGTGTACTGTGACTGGTACAACCGGTATTGGAATCGGCAACGATCTCGTCGTCAGATTTCAGCTCTTCCTCCTCCGTAAGTTTAGTGAGTTTATACTCTCAAACCACGAGTTCCGAGACATTATCGGAAGAATTCATATCATATGTATAATCGTCCACCTTACCCAGTAAGACAGGCGCGGCGGACCCGAGGATAGTTGGACGAAAGAAGCGACCACAACAGCAGCGTCCTATACTATGGCTAGACCACAGTTACTCCCCAAGGTGGTCATATATTGGAGAGGCTCCGCAAAAATACAGTCGGACAGACCCCTTGACTGCAAACCTGTACTCGATGAGCACGGATCGCGTAACACTCCAGAGTTAAGGTGTGCAGCATTGAGCATTGAGTATTTAGCGGCTATTAAAGAGTTCAGGACATACACTCAATTCCTTCTAATCTTATCTGGGCACCGCCCTGACAACATACAGGACGAGAGAACTGTGTGACCCATTACCGGACTGCATCCTCGTGGAGGGTTCAGTAGAAGAATTTTTGCCATCCACCACAAACAAACCACGACAGCAAAATAAAGCTTTAAGTACATCTACATATGTGTAAGTAAATTAATAAATAATTTAAATTTTTAAGAACTTATTTTGATATAATTATATTGTTAACGCGTCAACGAACTACATGATAGCTTTGCATTCATTTCCTATAATAATAATGATATTATTCTTCAAAGTTGATGTTGAAATTCTGAGGGCTTCTTAGTGCTGGAGAACGACGTTGAAGCTTGCATTGCCTAAAGCGGCATCCTACCACAATTAGCATGAATATTATTAGTATACAGAGAGTAGCGTAACTGGGCACGTAATGGTGAATATTGAATTTATTAATGTTTGTAAGTGCCTCTGATGCCAAGATTTCTAGCATTCAGCTGGATTATATAAACTTTTTGGCAGATTGTGTGTCGAATTAGGCCATAGTAATAAATTGAATCAATCTTATAAGTGTCGCATGTTTCTCTTGTAAATATGATGTCCGCGAATTAAGAAGTGTGCTAATGCCGTAAATCCATTGATTTAAATTCTGTAGCTAGAACCAAGTTGTATTCGGTCAAATCGTTAAGGTTAACAGCATCTTTATTGGGAAACAAGTCTATTTCACATTTTCCTATGTCGGCGATTGCTCGATAAATTGAGTGTTGTAAGTAACCTTATAGGAACGGATCAACTCCCTGTTTTTGGGATACAGTTGTTCCTCTTGTGCAAATTTATTCCGATAAATCTTGTTAAAGGTTTGATGATGAAAAGTGTCCCATTCATTGTAGCTGGAATTAGTGTTGTTTGAAACAATTCAAATGTTTCAGTGACTTCTAATGACAGCAATAGTGAAAACACAATCTGTGTATCTGTCTTAAGAACCTTAAGTTCAATAAGGTGAAATACTCCTGTTGTGAGTTAAATATTTATTTTATTGAATTTCACGGTTTTGACAGTTTTTCCGTAAGGTAGTGTGTACGATCTTAGGTGATCGTACATTTTCCCTAAAAATAGGCAAGGTTATTTGCATCTGGGCAGTTGTTGACTAGAACCAAAGCATCAGACCGTCAGTTCGACGATAAGAAATGCTGAGTTTTGGTATTTGGTTAGTAATTGGTGTCATGATGTAAGTGACTTTGAAAATGTAAATACGGAAGAATTGCAAAAATATGTAGAGCATTCTTATAATAATAAAAACTTTGCGAATTTAGCAAAGTAAATGAAACTATGGAAAAGCCCAATAAGGTAACTAGGGTAATTTGAAGGTCATATATTGGATTTTTGCATCAAATTTAGGTATATAAGATAGAATTAAAAACACAAGAAGAGAGTTGAGTTTTGGTGTGATGACTGAGACGCTGATGCGTAAAACAGTTGTGTGGAATTAATCGTGGGAATAAAACTCAAGTACGAAGGGTTTTATTAGTAACTAAGGACGTGTTAATATTTGAAATATAACTTTAGTGTATTTTAAAGTTAAATAAGTTGTTTAAAACTGATAATTAAACTTTTAAAAGTGTAAAATTAGTTATAAACTTTTATACTAAGAAAATTGGAAAATAAAAAGGAAAATTGTATACAACAGAAAACAACTTGGAAATTGAAATATATCAAGTATTTAAAAGAAAGTTTACATAGAAAACAAATTCAATGATTTTTTCTTAAAAATAGAAAATGTAGTTTATTACATGTATAACGATAAAAAAAAAATTATGATAACTAATACGTAGACAAAAAAAATTAATAACAATTGTATTAATTAAAAGAAAATTACAACTAACTGAAGATACAACATTTAGTCCAGATTTTAAATACAACATTTGGTGCAGTCACGT
>NW_024035657.1:0-3424 GCF_002237135.1 Teleopsis dalmanni | reverse complement strand
CTTATCCAAATGCACCTTTATATATAATTTGGGTGCCATCCAATTTGGCACGAATACGTTTGCCTACGATCTCTGCTGAAAACACTAAATCTTCTAAAATAAAATACACAGCAGTTAAACTACGCGAACGGATTATTGCACCGTCTTGTTTTTACGAAAACTTTGTAGTTACTCGTTCACTATCTAAGTCTTTACGGTGCTGATATAACTCTTCCTCTTCAAGTGGTCCTTGCAAACCCTTATGAAATATATTTCTCATCCACCAGAAACTCCATCTCGAAAATATATTAGCGGTTGAGTAGGGATTCTTTGGGCGTTCAATTTTTCTTCTAGTCCGATTGATGTTAAATTTCTTTATTTACAGTTACGTTTGGTTATGATAAACCAAAAATGTAGTAATAAATTCGAAGTTCAAGAAATGAAGATAACCGACACGAGCACCACTCAATATGGTGAATGCAACAAAAATTTTTTAAATCGTGAATAACAGTAAATAGCAATGCAAAAAATTTACAATATTTTTTCAATGTTACAACAAAACTTTATAGACAATGTACGGTAATTATGCGTACTCGTTCTCGTATTCGTACAACAGAAATTATTTTCAAATAATTCCTTATCCTTATGCAAATCATGCAAAATTGTTATATTATTCTGTTTAATGAATTATTATTATTAAGACATATTGAATTAATTGCTGCAAGTTAATTGCTACACTCATTAAATTTGATGAATGTTACCAATATATGAATAAGCTACAATTCAGTTTGAGCAATGAAGCGTAAACGAAACATTGGACCACTAATTTTAAACAGCAAAAAACACAAGCGCAAAAAAAGATTTAATGAAATAAGTGTTATTTAACACTTACTTTGTGCTCAATGGTCGTTTGTAGATTCTTATCCAAATGCACCTTTATATATAATTTGGGTGCCATCCAATTTGGCACGAATACGTTTGCCTACGATCTCTGCTGGAAACACTAAATCTTCTAAAATAAAATACACAGCAGTTAAACTACGCGAACGGATTATTGCACAGTCTTGTTTTTACGAAAACTTTGTAGTTACTCGTTCACTATCTAAGTCTTTACGGTGCTGATATAAGTCTTCCTCTTCAAGTGGTCCTTGCAAACCCTTATGAAATATTTTTTTCATCCACCAGAAACTCCATCTCGAAAATATATTAGCGTTGGTAGGGATTCTTTGAGCGTTCGAATTTTTCTTTCTAGTCCGATGTTTATGTTTTAAATTCTTTATTTCAGTTCGTTTGATTTGATAAACCAATGTAGTAGATGTTGAAGTTTTCAAGAATGAAAGATAACCGACCGAGCACCACTCAATTGGTAAATGCACAAAATTTTTTAATAGTGAATAACAGTAAATAGCAATGCAAAAAATTTACAATATTTTTTCAATGTTACAACAAAACTTTATAGACAATGTACGGTAATTATGCGTACTCGTTCTCGTATTCGTACAACAGAAATTATTTTCAAATAATTCCTTATCCTTATGCAAATCATGCAAAATTGTTATATTATTCTGTTTAATGAATTATTATTATTAAGACATATTGAATTAATTGCTGCAAGTTAATTGCTACACTCATTAAATTTGATGAATGTTACCAATATATGAATAAGCTACAATTCAGTTTGAGCAATGAAGCGTAAACGAAACATTGGACCACTAATTTTAAACAGCAAAAAACACAAGTGCAAAAAAAGATTTAATGAAATAAGTGTTATTTAACACTTACTTTGTGCTCAATGGTCGTTTGTAGATTCTTATCCAAATGCACCTTTATAATTTGGGTGCCATCAAATTTGGCACGAATACGTTTGCCTACGATCTCTGCTGGAAACACTAAATCTTCTAAAATAAAATACACAGCAGTTAAACTACGCGAACGGATTATTGCACCGTCTTGTTTTTACGAAAACTTTGTAGTTACTCGTTCACTATCTAAGTCTTTACGGTGCTGATATAACTCTTCCTCTTCAAGTGGTCCTTGCAAACCCTTATGAAATATATTTCTCATCCACCAGAAACTCCATCTCGAAAATATATTAGCGGTTGAGTAGGGATTCTTTGGGCGTTCAATTTTTCTTCTAGTCCGATTGATGTTAAATTTCTTTATTTACAGTTACGTTTGATTATGATAAACCAAAAATGTAGTAATAAATTCGAAGTTCAAGAAATGAAGATAACCGACACGAGCACCACTCAATATGGTAAATGCAACAAAAATTTTTTAAATCGTGAATAACAGTAAATAGCAATGCAAAAAATTTACAATACTTTTTCAATGTTACAACAAAACTTTATAGACAATGTACGGTAATTACGCGTACTCGTTCTCGTATTCGTACAACAGAAATTATTTTCAAATAATTCCTTATCCTTATGCAAATGATGCAAAATTGTTATATTATTCTGTTTAATGAATTATTATTATTTAGACATATTGAATTAAGAGAATGTTTTTATTTAATTTGTATGTTTCGTATTTTTTTTCATAGTAATGAGAAATTTTTATTGTGATCAGAATAAAAAAAACACTAAACAAAAACTAATGTTATACAAAATAGATAATAAAAAAAATAATTACTAAAGCTTTTACGCACGTGTGCAAATGTAAACAAAAGAAACTTTTAATAGATGTTAATGATTGGGTTTAATAAAACTAAAAACTTTTTTTAAATGTAATATACTCTTTAAACATTCTGCACATATTTAAGTATTTTGAGAAATGTGACAACATTGCATTTATGATGAAATCCATCAAATTATGTTTGTGTATGTTTATGAGAGAACAAATAGTAGAATGAATAAAAATTAAACAAGAAAATATATTTTCTACAGTATAAGGTAAATGCATACGTAGAAACACACATATATATGATACATATGCATACAGAGAAAAATCACGGAAAAGTAAATAAAGTTTCGGAAAGTAAATTTATAGAAGACAAAAAAAAAAAACAAAAAAAAAACATTTAAAAATATTAGCTACAAAAAAAATAAATTTAAAAGCGACGACAAAAAGTTAAAAAAAAAATACATTTTTTTTAATATTTAATAATCAATACTAAGTTTTGTTTTATATTACGTACCTTATCTAAAAGTTGCAGAAAGTAATTTGGCTTCAGCCAGCAGCTTCAGCAAAAATTCACTCAAGTTGAGACGAAGAAGACGTAATAGCTGACGATTTACGAAGAAGACAACAAAAGCGAGGAACAGTTAAAACCTCATAAAAAAACAATATGAAAAACCGACAATATATAATCGAACGTACGAACGAAAGACAAGACGTCAAGCTTTCTTTAGCTATTTTACTTGAGTTTATTTCTTTTAAATATTTTTTGCATTTACTTATTTATTAAATTTTTTTTAAATTCTGTTTTTAATAAACTTAGGAA
>NW_024035656.1:0-3425 GCF_002237135.1 Teleopsis dalmanni | reverse complement strand
TTTTATACATTTTCCTTTGTGCTTATGTTTTACTTTACAAAAAGAAAAAAAAAACAAAATCAAAACATTCCAACAGCCAACAAAACAAATTCATTCATTCATTCATTCGGTTTTCTACCCAATAAGCAAAAAAATGCCAGTGTAAAAGCAACAACAATAAAAACAACACTGAAATTCCATGGCAATAAATTTTTAACAATTTTGTTTTGATCGGCGTATTCGTTTGGCAAGCAAAATGTTGTTAGCACATTTCAAACCAAAATGTTGCAAGCGGTTTGTTATCAATCGAGCTTGTATGAAAGTAAGACACAACTTGGTGCTATGAATTTAACTGTAGTTTTTAATTTAAAGAAATACCATTTTTTTAAATAAAAAGTTAATGAAAATTAAAATCAAATGAACTAATTAATAATATTTAACAGTATTATATTACTAGTGTTGTTAACTGTTGTAAACAAAAATGTATTTGCAACATAATTTTATCAGAAATTGATATTGTGTTTGATTTGAGAGTCCAACAAAATTGCTTGTTTGAGTTACTAAAGCTGTAAGCCCTGTAGACACTGCAGTGTTTTTAACCAAATACTTAGAATTAATTGTATTTATCTAAATTATTTTCGTATTTTTTTAATTATAAGGTAAGAAATCAATAAAACAAAAATACAAATAATTTTTTATTTAATATTTTAAAATATCTCATTAAAATTTTTTATTAATCCAAGTCAAAATAGATCATTCATAATTTTGTGTAATATTTGTGTAATTCCACTCTCAAATGAAAAGAGCGCTCTTATAAGAAGAAAACATAAAAACAGAATAAAACAAAAACAACAATTCCTCTGCTTTTAAGAAATGTACAATTTTAGTTCATATGCTCAGTCTGTTTTGAACTTCTTTCGAGTGTGGTTATGTTACGGGTTTTCGTTGGTCTGGCGGACAACAAAAATCTGTCTTACGGGAAAACGTACGCAATTGCATTTCGCGTACGTAAAAATAAGTCGCTTCAGATAAGCAAATTTTCAAATAATGAAAACGATTGTTTGAGAATACAAAGTGAATAACGCGAACAAACTATAAACAAACGAATTAATTGTTTATTTTCTTATACGATTTTAAAACGAATTTTAATGGAAGATTACAAAATTTAATTGAATCAAATTAAAATTACAAATGTTATTTTTTGTTATTTTTGTTGTAATAAAATTAGTGGGAGAATGTGTATGAAGCAATTACAAAAATATTGAATAAGAAAGAAAAAAGAATTCCATTTGTTTATAAAGTTGCTGCGCCTTAAATTAAAATTTATATACAAAAAAAAATTGTTGAAAAACGAAGTGTTGAAAAAAATATTAAAGATATATAAGTCTTTTCTAATATAATAAATTTAAATTTAATTTTTACATATAAAAATTATTCTAAGCCCTTAAAGTGTAGTGTTATTTTTACATAAGTTGTGAAAAATATTTATATAAATATTATTATCAATTTTATTGGATCGGAAATATATTTAAAATAATACGAAATATTGAAAAAAAATTTTTTTTTAAATTTTTTTATATATCTGAATAATATTACAAATTATTCTAAAAAGAATTGGTGTTCAAACTTGTAAGCAGTTTTGATTCGGAGACGACTAACATAAATGGTAATTCCAAAGTCCCATTATAAAAACCCATTTAAGGTTTTTTCTGTGATTAATTATGGATATAAATTATATTGGATTTTTTATTAAACTTAAAAATAAACTCAAACATTTTTTGTAGTAGTAAAGTTTATTCATTTATATACTTTATTAAAATAGGTCCTAATCATGTGAAGAAACTAATTTATAAAATAGTTATATACACAAAAATTATAGAATTCGTAGCATGAATAACATAAATTTTCACTATAGTATACCTTATTAATGAACTAAGTATTAATAAGTACTTAATTGATAAATAATTTAATAATAAGTAAATAATTAATTAATATAAAATAATTTTGTACATAAAAATGGAATATACAATATTTATAAAATAAAAAAAAAGAAACCAAATTTAATTTAGCTGGGCTTAAGGTCGTATATTTAATAGTTCGAATTATTTACAACATTATTAAATTATTTAATAATAATTTATATTAATTATTATTTAATTAATTAATTAATAAGCAATAATTGAAAATTATTATTGTTATAAAAATTATTAATAAAATAATTATTAAGTTATTAAATTATTTTTAAAACGTTTGTTTACTTTTTCAAAATGTGACTTTAAGCAAACTAAATATTAAAAAGAAATTATATATTGTACTACTCATATTGCTAGACTACAGCTAGACAGCTTATATAAAGAAGGGTTAGGTTCGTTATTCTTCAAAACTCCAATCCGTATAGGTTCATTGGATTGTTATGATTAATTCACAAACCATCTATTATTAATTTTGCTCGCATTATTTTAATATATAATACATATGTTCTAATTATTTTATAAAATATATGTTTACTTTGTTTTCAATGGTTTCTGACACAAATTTACAATTATTATGAAATGTTTTGTTGTAATTTTTATCCTTACATATATGAATTCATAGAAAGTCGTGACTTTTGCGATTTTACAGTTTGTATCCATATAAGTCTATAACAATATAATTAGTTTTAAATAAAAATATTTAAAACTTTAATTAGCTCTAAATTATTATTATGAAAATTGGGATTTAAATATATTTTTATTATGATTTTCTGCATATATATATTTTCATTTAAATATAGGTATATTTAAAATAAAATTTTTATTTTATAGCGTACTTTACATTAATCTAATGTACTTTTCTGTTGATAAATATAAAGTAACTTTTTTACCTAAGATTTACTTTTAATGAAATTTTTATTTTGGACTAGTTAATGTCAGGCAAAATATACAGCACTCAAGATAAATTTATAACACTGTAGATGTTATAAAATTATTAAAATTATTCGGAAACTAACACCTCCTGTTATATACTATTTGACAATTATATTTAGGAATTACCCTAAAAATTTTCGATTGGGTCACAAAATCGAGCAAAAAAGATAGAACAAGAGCAAATCTAAAAATGTCAATCGAAAACGTTATAAATCATAAAATTCCTGGTTTTTTAATTTATAATAAATATTTAGTTATATTATAATCTCATTTCTATTCCTGTTAGATAGAACAGGGCTCTGAGCTATTTATGGTACAAAACAGTGCAAATATTAAAGAAATTATGTATTACTTTCTTTTTTTTCTATCTTCGGTCTTTTTTTATTTGCAGCATAGTGAGGGCCACCAATTCTCTTCCATTTTTGACAGTACATTGAAAGGTTTGCGTTCAGATATTATAGTTAAAATGAACAAATATTCGCCGGAAATGTTCAAATACAGATCTTTGAGTGATTTGTTTGAAAGATATTGTTTCAAAAA
>NW_024035655.1:0-3427 GCF_002237135.1 Teleopsis dalmanni | reverse complement strand
ACAAAATTGCAAAATTATAAAATTGTAAAATTACAAAACAAATCTGTAGTTAGAAGACTTATTTATACTTTTAACTTTTGTTTTGTTATAAACTAATTTAAGGATGGTAGAAATATTTTCCAAATGAGTTTCCAAATGATAAAACAGATGGTCCGGTCCAGTCCGGTCCGGTCCGGTCCACTTTACAATGTACATTACGACAAGCGTTTTGCAGAACTTTAAAAATATTAATAATATTAAAAATAAAATAATTACAATTATAATAAATTCTATTCATCATTTAATGCTTTATATTGCAAAACAGGCTTTGACTCTCAACAGTAGCTATTTATTATTTCCTGCTTTCCTACTTTCCTACTTTCCTACTTTCCGACTAATATATATATATACACCCAATATAGCCTTTCTATCTTTTAATTGTTTGAAACAATGAAATACAATGAAATACAATGAAATACAATGAAATCGACATTTGATATGAATTTCATATGAATGCATAAATTTATAAATTTGATTTGTAGTTTGATCAGATTTTAAAATTATGTCCTAGCTGTTAGCTGTTAGCTGCTAACTGCTAACTGCTAACTGCTAACTGCTAACAAAATTGCAAAATTATAAAATTGTGAAATTACAAAACAAATCTGTAGTTAGAAGACTTATTTATACTTTTAACTTTTGTTTTGTTATAAACTAATTTAAGGATGGTAGAAATAATTTCCAAATGAGTTTCCAAATGATAAAACAGATGGTCCGGTCCGGTCCGGTCCACTTTACAATGTACATTACGACAAGCGTTTTGCAGAACTTTAAAAATATAAATAATATTAAAAATAAAATAATTACAATTATAATAAATTCTATTCATCATTTAATGATTTATATTGCAAAACATGTTTGACTCTCAACAGTAGCTATTTATTATTTCCTGCTTTCCTGCTTTCCTACTTTCCTACTTTCCTACTAATATATATATATACACCCAATATAGCCTTTCTATCTTTTAATTGTTTGAAACAATCAAATACAATGAAATACAATGAAATACAATGAAATCGACATTTGATATGAATTTCATATGAATGCATAAATTTATAAATTTGATTTGTAGTTAGTTTGATCAGATTTTAAAATTATGTCCTAGCTGTTAGCTGCTAACTGCTAACTGCTAACTTCTAACTGAATTGCTAACTTTTAAAATTTTTAAATTTTAAAATTGTAAAATTACAAAACAAATCTGTAGTTAGAAGACTTATTTATACTTTTAACTTTTGTTGTAAACTAATTTAAGGATTGTAGAAATATTTTCCAAATGAGTTTCCGAATGATAAAACAGATGGTCCGGTCCGGTCCGGTCCACTTTACAATGTACATTACGACAAGCGTTTTGCAGAACTTTAAATATATAAATAATATTAAAAATAAAATAATTACAATTATAATAAATTCTATTCATCATTTAATGATTTATATTGCAAAACAAGCTTTGACTCTCAACAGTAGCTATTTATTATTTCCTGCTTTCCTACTTTCCTACTAATATAATATATACACCCAATATAGCCTCATCTTTTA
This sequence comes from Teleopsis dalmanni, assembly GCF_002237135.1. NCBI lineage: Eukaryota > Metazoa > Arthropoda > Insecta > Diptera > Diopsidae > Teleopsis > Teleopsis dalmanni. The sequence goes on along the minus strand of NW_024035655.1, from coordinate 1,855 downwards.
ATTGTTGAAACAATCACATACAAGAAATACAATGAAATACAATGAAATCGACATTTGATATCAATTTCATATGAATGCATAAATTTATAAATTTGATTTGTAGTTTGATCAGATTTTAAAATTATGTCCTAGCTGTTAGCTGTTAGCTGCTAACTGCTAACTGCTAACTGCTAACTGCTAACAAAATTGCAAAATTATAAAATTGTGAAATTACAAAACAAATCTGTAGTTAGAAGACTTATTTATACTTTTAACTTTTGTTTTGTTATAAACTAATTTAAGGATGGTAGAAATATTTTCCAAATGAGTTTCCAAATGATAAAACAGATGGTCCGGTCCAGTCCGGTCCGGTCCGGTCCACTTTACAATGTACATTACGACAAGCGTTTTGCAGAACTTTAAAAATATTAATAATATTAAAAATAAAATAATTACAATTATAATAAATTCTATTCATCATTTAATGCTTTATATTGCAAAACAGGCTTTGACTCTCAACAGTAGCTATTTATTATTTCCTGCTTTCCTACTTTCCTACTTTCCTACTTTCCTACTAATATATATATATACACCCAATATAGCCTTTCTATCTTTTAATTGTTTGAAACAATCAAATACAATGAAATACAATGAAATACAATGAAATCGACATTTGATATGAATTTCATATGAATGCATAAATTTATAAATTTGATTTGTAGTTAGTTTGATCAGATTTTAAAATTATGTTCTAGCTGTTAGCTGCTAACTGATAATGCTAAACAAAATGCAAAATTATAAAATTGTAAAATTACAAAACAAATCTGTAGTTAGAAGACTTATTTATACTTTTAACTTTTGTTTTGTTGTAAACTAATTTAAGGATGGTAGAAATATTTTCCAAATGAGTTTCCAAATGATAAAACAGATGGTCCGGTCCGGTCCGGTCCGGTCCGGTCCACTTTACAATGTACATTACGACAAGCGTTTTGCAGAACTTTAAAAAATATAATTAATATTAAAAATAAAATAATTACAATTATAATAAATTCTATTCATCATTTAATGATTTATATTGCAAAACAGGCTTTGACTCTCAACAGTAGCTATTTATTATTTCCTGCTTTCCTACTTTCCTACTTTCCAACTAATATATATATATACACCCAATATAGCCTTTCTATCTTTTAATTGTTTGAAACAATCAAATACAATGAAATACAATGAAATACAATGAAATCGACATTTGATATCAATTTCATATGAATGCATAAATTTATAAATTTGATTTGTAGTTAGTTTGATCAGATTTTAAAATTATGTCCTAGCTGTTAGCTGCTAACTGCTAACTGCTAACTGCTAACTTCTACCAAATTGCAAAATTATAAAATTGTAAAATTACAAAACAAATCTGTAGTTAGAAGACTTATTTATAATTTTAACTTTTGTTTTGTTATAAACTAATTTAAGGATGGTAGAAATATTTTCCAAATGAGTTTCCAAATGATAAAACAGATGGTCCGGTCCAGTCCGGTCCGGTCCGGTCCACTTTACAATGTACATTACGACAAGCGTTTTGCAGAACTTTAAATATATAAATAATATTAAAAATAAAATAATTACAATTATAATAAATTCTATTCATCATTTAATGATTTATATTGCAAAACAGGCTTTGACTCTCAACAGTAGCTATTTATTATTTCCTGATTTCCTACTTTCCTACTAATATATATATATACACCCAATATAGCCTTTCTATCTTTTAATTGTTTGAAACAATCAAATACAATGAAATACAATGAAATCGACATTTGATATGAATTTCATATGAATGCATAAATTTATAAATTTGATTTGTAGTTAGTTTGATCAG
>NW_024035653.1:0-3428 GCF_002237135.1 Teleopsis dalmanni | reverse complement strand
GAGAAATTTAAAAAAAATAATCTCACTAAAACAATAACTCTATATAAACATATTTAATATTAATATATTTTTATATTCACCTGTTTTTAAGTGGAAGTTTGATAACAATTTATTATCGAGAAAAAAAAATGCAAAACAATTAAATAAAATTTATGTTTCATGTTCAGTAGTTAGAGACATGACTTTCTATATATAGAGTAAAATTGTAACATTTTTGTAGAACTTCATTAAGTAGGAAAATCCTCGAACATGGCGGGCGCTTTGCTTTAATAACTTGTTGACCTACTAAAATAGAAATTACATACGAGGTTTAAATCACAAACCTCAATGCTAATTTACTTGTTTGGTATGTAAAAATCAAAAAAAAAATTTGTTGCATATTTTTTTATAAAAAATTTCTCTATTTACTTTTACTGCACAAACATGCAACACAAATTGGCAGTTGCTCAACCAATCCAGAATAATCTGGAAAAGTGCAACTAAATATAGCAATTCTAAATTGTTGGGAAGAAAATTATTAGAAAACATAATACATTATTTACACTCATCTGAAAACAATGAGGAGCAATTTTTAAAGACAGACAAATATTTATTTATGTCTCAACAGACTTCTTGACTTAAATTGTTTCGAATAAATACACTTACTTCAAATATTTATTTATAAAAGTATAAAAAGATACAAAATATATATTTAAGTTGCCCTGAAGATGACTATCGAAGATAGTCGAAATATCGAAAAAATATTTTAATAAAATATAAATTGTTTTTAAATATAAATAATAAATTATATTTTTTTTATTTCTATTTAAAAAACCAAAAAAATAAAAAACCGGGCTAATAAATTATTATCTATATATTTAAATATTATTTCGATGACACTATTTACAGAATTTTTCAGGGTTTTAGCTTATTATTATTGTTAGGGGATGTGGCACTGCGGCCGTTGCGTCTATGTGTCCCCTTCTGGGTTTAGAGTAGATCTCTAGCGCTGTTGCGTCAATAAAAAGTAGCACAGAACTTACTTTACAGAGTTTTATTCCCTCTTCTGTAAGAATACACATTCCCTGAAGTCTATTCCGTAAGTGCAAGTTTTTAGCTTAGATATTCAAAATTTTAAATTTATATGAGTACAAATTCTGTCAATTGTATTTCAAAGAACGGGCCTTGATCTATTTTGATCATAAATTTCCATATTTTTGTAAGAAAATATTTATATTACATGTACTGAGTTTTAATAAAATTAATTTTCCAACTTAAAGTCTCATTTACTTACGTACTTCATACGAGCTGCATACGACTAACAGCTGCAAGAGTGACTCGGCTCAGAGCCCAGCCTGAATATCTTCACGTAACTAAGTTTACAATAATAACAATTATTTCCTCACACTTCACACTTCAGACTTCAAATTTATAGAGACATATAACATATAGAGACGCACTTGTATTCCTAAAGAAATTAGGTCAATGACATCGTATCCATTTCTGTTGCAATTTCAATACATTTTTTTTTATTATTGTACTTCTGAATGCGCCAAAAACTACAGCAAACTTTTTAAAAATATTTTTTTTTCTTTACTATTACAAAAAAAAAAAACAAAATTTGCTTCGATATTTTTTTCGTTAAATATTTTTTTATAATATTGATAAATTCGTTAATTGACATCGATTTTATTTATAAATTTCTTCAACAACAATATTGGAATAAGAAATTTTTTTGCTTGAAAAATTTCTCCAATAATTTCACTTTCTCATTTTGTATGCGTCGAGACGCGTCACGCCTGCTCACTCCAAATCAATACAAAAGCATAAAATTAACAAAAATACTCAACGGTAGGGTAAGGGGAGTCGCACGTTACGTTTATCACCGCTAAGAAATGCCACCGCGTTGTACGCAACTGAAGCCGGCCAAAACTCAACTAAAGCGTCCGTAAAGAAGTAAAAGATTTTTTATGCCAACACAAATCAAAAGAAATGTAAAGAAGCATGAAAACTGAAAACTGAAAACATGAAACTTCACACAACAACAACAACAACAACAACAACAACAAAAGCACGAAAAGCACAAACCAACACAAAATGTAAGCAAATGAACTTGGCAAAAACGCAATTGAAAAAGAAAGAAGTGAAAGAGGGCTAAGAAGATACCAAAGATAATACCAAAGCAGACCCAAGTTCAGTAATTAAGCAGAGATGATGTTGCAGAGTTGCAGTTGACGAGAATGTTGGCTGAAAGTTGATCGTTTAGAGCCTAATAAAAATAATAATAAGCAGTGGAGTGCAAGTGAAATTATTTTCGGGAGCCAAAAGAAAGTAGAATTATTAATTCATTATTAATTAAGCAGAGATGATGTTGCAGAGTTGCAGTTTCCGAGAATATTGTCTGAAAGTTGATCGTTTAAAGCCTAATAAAAATAATAATAATGTAATAATTAACTGACTTAATAATTAACTGACTTACTTAAATTTTATCTTTAAAAACTTTTATCTTTAATAAGTACAATGAGATTAGCCTATGCTATCATATCCTAGAGCTGTATCCCTGTAAAGCTGGTGGCATATATTTTATTTTTTTAGAGAATATTTAAATTTGTTCATAGAAAGCTGTGAACTTTAAATTTTTTGTTCCAAGTAGCTCTGGAGGTACAACAAGCTTGTGACCTTGTTGGCTTCTGCGAAGGGTTTTAATGAAAAGATTTCTAAAACTTCTTGTCATGTTGAGCCAACATTTACAAATAGGACCCAACAAAAAAAATCAATCAATTTATGAAGCCATAAATTCAATAAGATTTTATTAAAATCTGGTTATATATTTTATATCAATATTAAGTCATCCTCAAATAAATAAAAAATAAAGCATGAACTCTTCAAAAACAATAAACAAATGAACAACCATTTGAGCTATTACCCAGGTTCAAACTGAAATAGCTCAAATATTTGCTTTAACCTAAACCAAAATATGATAAGAAAATCTGCAGGAAAACAAAAATATTCCCAATTGTCCTCAGTAAAGCATGAACCCACACATGAACACACATTGTAGGATTACAGCCATAAATGCAAATCAGAGAACCGAATATAGCAAAGGACACGAGTGGGAGTAGACGAAGGCAATTGTAGGTGAAAATTCCAAATAATTTGAAGTGGCATAAACTGTGCAACGTAAAACGCATGTTGGAACCATTACCTCCCATCTTGCAATTTTTTTCTTGTTCCATGACTGAAGGAACATAAAAATGTCATTGAACTTTTATTGGAAACTGCAAAATTATGAATGGAGCAAAACTCGTGCGGTGCTACAAAAAGGAGGTATACATTGGTCCCGTGGGACTAAATTTATGGAATAAAATATTTAAAGTATTATAGAGCTTCATAAGTATGGAAAACAAGCAATATCACTTCCTTACAACAATTGATAAGACTTTGAAACT
>NW_024035652.1:0-3428 GCF_002237135.1 Teleopsis dalmanni | reverse complement strand
AATTAACTGTGATTTTAGAAAAATATTTAATAAATTATTACCTAAAATGCCTTTGGAAGTGATTGACATATCATCGATTGTATGTTCCAGTTGTTGGACTGTATTATTGTGCTTAATTACGATATTTAAATTTGAGAAGAATATCGTAATTTTGCACTCTATAAAGTCCATTAACTATTCAGCAAGTAGAAAGGAATTAAACGAAACTATATATATGAGAACAAGTAACCAATTTTGATATTTAATATATTTTTAATTGCTATATTAATGTTCTAGAAAATAATTAGTTATGAAAGAAACAAAGTGACTGATATTTTCTCGTTTGTCAATTCCAGTAGCTGGTCTTTATTAGATATTTAACTTGATATATTTTAATTGTAGATGTATGTATATCGTGATTTTATCTCCTATAATATATTATTTTATTCATATGAAAATGTTATTCGAACAATTAACTGTGATTTTAGAATAATATTTAATAAATTATTACCTCAAATGCCTTTGGAAGTGATTGACATATCATCGATTGTATGTTCCGGTTGTTGGACTGTATTATTGTGCTTAATTACGATATTTTAATTTTAGAAGAATATCGTAATTTTGCACTCTATAAAGTCCACTAACTATTCAGCACGTAGAAAGGAATTATACGAAACTATATATATGAGAACAAGTAACCAATTTTGATATTTAATATATTTTCAATTGCTATATTAATGTTCTAGAAAATAATTAGTTGTGAAAGAAACAAAGTGACTAATATTTTCTCGTTTGTTTATTCCAGTAGCTGGTCTTTATTGGACATTTAACTTGCTATGTTTTAATTGTAGATGTATGTATATCGTAATTTTATTTCGTAAAATATATTATTTTATTCACAAGAAAAATTTATTCGAAAAATTAGCTGTGATTTTAGAACAACATTTAATAAATTATTACCTAAAATGCATTTGGAAGTCATTGACATATCATCGATTGTATGCTCCAGTTGTTGGACTGTATAGATGTGCTTAATTACGATATTTTAATTTTAAAAGAATATCGTAATTTTGCACTCTATAAAGTCCACTAACTATTCAGCAAGTAGAAAGGAATTGAACGAAACTATGTATGTGGAAGCAAGTAAGTAATTTTGATATTTAATATATTTTCAATTGTTTTATAAATGTCCTAGAAAATAATTGGTTATGAAAGAAACAAAGTGACTAATATTTTCTCGTTTGTTTATTCCAGTAGCTGGTCTTTATTGGACATTTAACTTGCTATATTTTAATTATAGAAATATGTATATCGTGATTTTATTTCGTATAATATATTATGTTATTCATGAGAAAATGTTATTCGAACAATTAACTGTGATTTTAGAAAAATATTTAATAAATTATTAACTCAAATGCATTTGGAAGTGATTGACATATCATCGATTGTATGTTCCGGTTGTTGGACTGTATTATTGTGCTTAATTACGATATTTTAATTTTAAAAGAATATCGTAATTTAGCACTCTATAAAGTCCACTAACTATTCAGCACGTAGAAAGGAATTAAACGAAACTATATATATGGAAGCAAGTAAGTAATTTTGATATTTAATATATTTTCAATTGTTTTATAAATGTCCTAGAAAATATTTAGTTATGAAAGAAACGAAGTGACTGATATTTTCTCGTTTGTCAATTCCAGTAGCTGGTCTTTATTGGACATTTAACTTGCTATGTTTTAATTGTAGATGTATGTATATCGTAATTTTATTTCGAAAAATATATTATTTTATTCATAAGAAAATGTTATTCGAACAATTAGCTGTGATTTTAGAATAATATTTAATAAATTATTACCTAAAATGCATTTGGAAGTGATTGACATATCATCGATTGTATGCTCCAGTTGTTGGACTGTATTATTGTGCTTAATTACGATATTTTAATTTGAGAAGAATATCGTAATTTTGCACTCTATAAAGTCCACTAACTATTCAGCAAGTAGAAAGGAATTAAACGAAACTATGTATGTGGAAGCAAGTAAGTAATTTTGATATTTAATATATTTTCAATTGTTTTATAAATGTCCTAGAAAATATTTAGTTATGAAAGGAACAAAGTGACTAATATTTTCTCGTTTGTTTATTCCAATAGCTGGTCTTTATTAGATATTTAACTTGATATATTTAAATTGTAGATGTATGTATATCGTAATTTTATTTCGTATAATATATTATTTTATTCATATGAAAATGTTATTCGAACAATTAGCAGTGATTTTAGAACAATATTTAATAAATTATTAACTAAAATGCATTTGGAAGTGATTGGCATATCATCGATTGTATGTTCCAGTTGTTGGACTGTATTATTGTGCTTAATTACGATATTTTAATTTGAGAAGAATATCGTAATTTTGCACTCTATAAAGTCCACTAACTATTCAGCACGTAGAAAGGAATTGAACGAAACTATATATGTGGAAGCAAGTAAGTAATTTTGATATTTAATATATTTTCAATTGTTTTATAAATGTCCTAGAAAATAATTAGTTATGAAAGAAACAAAGTGACTAATATTTTCTCGTTTGTTTATTCCAGGAGCTGGTCTTTATTAGATATTTAACTTGATATATTTTAATTGTAGATGTATGTATATCGTGATTTTATTTCCTATAATATATTATTTTATTCATATGAAAATGTTATTCGAACAATTAGCTGTGATTTTAGAAAAATATTTAATAAATTATTACCTAAAATGCCTTTGGAAGTGATTGACATATCATCGATTGTATGTTCCAGTTGTTGGACTGTATTATTGTGCTTAATTACGATATTTAAATTTGAGAAGAATATCGTAATTTTGCACTCTATAAAGTCCACTAACTATTCAGCAAGTAGAAAGGAATTAAACGAAACTATATATATGAGAACAAGTAACCAATTTTGATATTTAATATATTTTTAATTGCTATATTAATGTTCTAGAAAATAATTAGTTATGAAAGAAACAAAGTGACTGATATTTTCTCGTTTGCCAATTCCAGTAGCTGGTCTTTATTAGATATTTAACTTGATATATTTTAATTGTAGATGTATGTATATCGTGATTTTATTTCCTATAATATATTATTTTATTCATATGAAAATGTTATTCGAACAATTAGCAGTGAGTTAAGAAAAATATTTAATAAATTATTACCTAAAATGCATTTGGAAGTGATTGACATATCATCGATTGTATGTTCCAGTTGTTGGACTGTATTATTGTGCTTAATTACGATATTTAAATTTGAGAAGAATATCGTAATTTTGCACTCTATAAAGTCCACTAACTATTCAGCAAGTAGAAAGGAATTAAACGAAACTATATATATGAGAACAAGTAACCAATTTTGATATTTAATATATTTTTAATTGCTATATTAATGTTCTAGAAAATAATT
>NW_024035651.1:0-3429 GCF_002237135.1 Teleopsis dalmanni | reverse complement strand
TTTTCTGATTTTAACTAAGGGAATCAAATTTAAAGTTAAAATTTATCAATCAAGCGCTATTCTATAAATTTTTGAACTCAGTTAATTGTCGATATTGTTGAAGTTACTTATTTTAATTTATTTTATATTATCTCAAAAATTATTTTCCTTACCTTAAAAAAATATAAGTTGGAATGTTGACTAAATTGTATTCCAGATTGAAGATTGAATAAGATATTGGTACTCTCTAATATAGAAAAAGAATCCGATTTATTAATTAATAAAATAGTAAATAAAAACCAAATTATACATACCTATTCGATCGGAGAAGTGAAAGTGTTTATAATAACATTTAAGACATTTAAGGCATTTAAGGCACCCTTCCTTGTAGATTTGGTGAATATAAATTCCTTTCTGATTTTCACTAATGGAATCAAATTTAAAGTTAAAATTTATCAATCAAAGCGCTATTCTTTAAATTTTTGAACTCAGTTAATTGTCGATATTGTTGGAGTTACTTATTTTAATTTATTTTACTTTATTTCAAAAACTATTTTCCTTACCTTAAAAAAAATATAAGTTGGAATGTTGACTAAATTGTATTCCAGATTGAATAAGATATTGGTACTTTCTAATATAGAAAAAGAATCCGATTTATTAATTAATAAAATAGTAAATAAAAACCAAATTATACATACCTATTCGATCGGAGAAGTGAAAGTGTTTATAATAACATTTAAGGCATTTAAGTCATTTAAGGCACCCTTCCTTGTAGGTTTGGTCAATATAACTTGTTTTCTGATTTTCACTAATGGAATCAAATTTAAAGTTAAATTTTATCAATCAAGCGCTATTCTTTAAATTTTTGAACTCAGTTAATTGTCGATATTGTTGGAGTTACTTATTTTAATTTATTTTACTTTATTTCAAAAACTATTTTCCTTACCTTAAAAAAAATATAAGTTGGTATGTTGACTAAATTGTATTCCAGATTGAATAGGATATTGGTACTCTCTAATATAGAAAAAGAATCCGATTTATTAATTAATAAAATAGTAAATAAAAACCAAATTATTCATACCTATTCGATCGGAGAAGTGAAAGTGTTTATAATAACATTTAAGACATTTAAGGCACCCTTCCTTGTAGATTTGGTCAATATAAATTCCTTTCTGATTTTCACTAATGGAATCAAATTTAAAGTTAAAATTTATCCATCAAAGCGCTATTCTTTAAATTTTTGAACTCAGTTAATTGTCGATATTGTTGGAGTTACTTATTTTAATTTATTTTACTTTATTTCAAAAACTATTTTCCTTACCTTAAAAAAATATAAGTTGGAATGTTGACTAAATTGTATTCCAGATTGAAGATTGAATAAGATATTGGTACTCTCTAATATAGAAAAAGAATCCGATTTATTAATTAATCAAATAGTAAATAAAAACCAAATTATACATACCTATTCGATCGGAGAAGTGACAGTTTTTATAATAACATTTAAGACATTTAAGGCATTTAAGGCACCCTTCCTTGTAGATTTGGTCAATATAAATTCCTTTCTGATTTTCACTAATGGAATCAAATTTAAAGTTAAAATTTATCAATCAAAGCGCTATTCTTTAAATTTTTGAACTCAGTTAATTGTCGATATTGTTGGAGTTACTTATTTTAATTTATTTTACTTTATTTCAAAAACTATTTTCCTTACCTTAAAAAAAATATAAGTTGGAATGTTGACTAAATTGTATTCCAGATTGAATAGGATATTGGTACTCTCTAATATAGAAAAAGAATCCGATTTATTAATTAATAAAATAGTAAATAAAAACCAAATTATTCATACCTATTCGATCGGAGAAGTGAAAGTGTTTATAATAACATTTAAGACATTTAAGGCATCCTTCCTTGTAGATTTGATCAATATAAATTCTATTCTGATTTTCACTAATCACTATTTTCACTATTTCAAAAATTATTTTCCTTACCTTAAAAAAAATATAAGTTGGAATGTTGACTAAATTGTATTCCAGATTGAATAAGATATTGGTACTCTCTAATATAGAAAAAGAATCCGATTTATTAAATAATAAAATAGTAAATAAAAACCAAATTATACATACCTATTCGATCGGAGAAGTGAAAGTGTTTATAATAACATTTAAGGCATTTAAGTCATTTAAGGCACCCTTCCTTGTAGGTTTGGTCAATATAACTTGTTTTCTGATTTTCACTAAGGGAATCAAATTTAAAGTTAAATTTTATCAATCAAGCGCTATTCTTTAAATTTTTGAACTCAGTTAATTGTCGATATTGTTGGAGTTACTTATTTTAATTTATTTTACTTTATTTCAAAAACTATTTTCCTTACCTTAAAAAAAATATAAGTTGGTATGTTGACTAAATTGTATTCCAGATTGAATAAGATATTGGTACTCTCTAATATAGAAAAAGAATCCGATTCATTAATTAATAAAATAGTAAATAAAAACCAAATTATACATACCTATTCGATCGGAGAAGTGAAAGTGTTTATAATAACATTTAAGACATTTAAGGCACCCTTCCTTGTAGATTTGGTCAATATAAATTCCTTTCTGATTTTCACTAAGGGAATCAAATTTAAAGTTAAAATTTATCCATCAAAGCGCTATTCTTTAAATTTTTTGAACTCAGTTAATTGTCGATATTGTTGGAGTTACTTATTTTAATTTATTTTACTTTATTTCAAAAACTATTTTCCTTACCTTAAAAAAAATATAAGTTGGAATGTTGACTAAATTGTATTCCAGATTGAAGATTGAATAAGATATTGGTACTCTCTAATATAGAAAAAGAATCCGATTTATTAAATAATAAAATAGTAAATAAAAACCAAATTATACATACCTATTCGATCGGAGAAGTGAAAGTGTTTATAATAACATTTAAGGCATTTAAGGCATCCTTCCTTGTAGATTTGATCAATATAAATTCTATTCTGATTTTCACTAATCACTATTTTCACTATTTCAAAAATTATTTTCCTTACCTTAAAAAAAATATAAGTTGGAATGTTGACTAAATTGTATTCCAGATTGAATAAGATATTGGTACTCTCTAATATAGAAAAAGAATCCGATTTATTAAATAATAAAATAGTAAATAAAAACCAAATTATACATACCCATTCGATCGGAGAAGTGAAAGTGTTTATAATAACATTTAAGGCATTTAAGGCATTTAAGTCATTTAAGGCACCCTTCCTTGTAGGTTTGGTCAATATAAATTCTTTTCTGATTTTAACTAAGGGAATCAAATTTAAAGTTAAAATTTATCAATCAAGCGCTATTCTATAAATTTTTGAACTCAGTTAATTGTCGATATTGTTGAAGTTACTTATTTTAATTTATTTTATATTATCTCAAAAATTATTTTCCTTACCTTAAAAAAATATAAGTTGGAATGTTG
>NW_024035650.1:0-3429 GCF_002237135.1 Teleopsis dalmanni | reverse complement strand
ATAAAAATCATTATAAAAACACAGTTCGGTAAATAAATTCAAAAAGTTTTGTATCTATTTTTATATAGTATAAAATAAACTTTATAGTACTTATAGAGAAACTGTGAAGAATCTATTATTATAAATAATTATCATAATATGCTAATACAATATTTAAATTATATTTTATTTATATAAATTTTATAGCTATATATTAATATCAATTATTATTTTTCAATATTTTACCAAAATATGCTGATACCATATATAATTAAATTTTTATTTAAATTAATATTCTAGCATTATATTAATTTTAATATTTCAATTATAAATATATTTAATTAATTTAACTGCAAATTTTGCAATTCAAAATAAAACGTATGAGTAATAAAAAGTTCAATATCAAAAATAATTTGTAGATATTACAGTAGTTTTCCGTAAAATGAATTCCTTCGATAAATCAAATATATTATCACGTTATTAATGTCGTTAAGAAATTTGAATTCGTGCACTTTTTATTATAAAAGCTATAAATTAATTAAGTAAATATATAGCGCTGTTTTAAAGCAATAGCAATAAACAAAATTTGATTTTCCAAAAAATGTTATTATATGTTTTGGAGAAGATATTTTTAAACTTCATTAAAAAAAAACAAATTTCAGTTTCTTACTAAATTAATAATTATTATGAATTTCGTTATAGATGACTAACAAATTTAAAATTTAGCATTAAGTTCTGACTTCTGATTTTAGCGGAAGATGTTATACAAAAATTATTGAAAATTGATTTGAACATAATATATATATAGGCCGTGTGCGAGTTCTAGTAAATAGTAGGTAAATTGAGGGAAATAGTAAATTATGTCGGTATGGCAGCGAATGTCGGTATTTACCAGAATTTCGAGTAGTGTAAATTACATAAAAATTAGATAAATTAGGTGTTAAAATTGTGAAAATTTTATAAGATATTTAGGACGTGTGCGAGTTAGGCTAAGTTGATGCTAAACCAAATGGGAGATTTTTTGGGATTTTTTGCACTGCACACATTTAGCTATTTATCAACACGTATGGACACATCACCACATTATCGGCACAACTTAGAATTTCCCTCATATAGAACGCAACTTAGGACGTGTGCGAGTTAAGCTAAGTTGATGCTAAACCAAATGGGAGATTTTTTGGGATTTTTTGCACTGCACACATTTAGCCATTTATCAACACGTATCGACACATCACCACATTATCGGCACAACTTAGAATTTCCCTCATATAGAATGCAACTTAGCCTAACTCGCACACGACCTTAGCCTAGCTCGCACACGAACTTAATAAATAAATAAATAAATTTCAAAACTTTTTACCAAAAATAATAAATATATACGATAGGTTAGGTTAGGTATACCGGTGATCCCTAGTGAATCCACTTAGTTCTATTGGCTCATTGTGATGCCGTATATAAATAATAAAAACCTCAGGGTTTAAAACCACGTAGAACCTTTTGCGAAGCATAAAATGCTATTTCAAGCCAGAAATATACGATAAATAAATAAATACATTGTGACCGAAAAGTTTCCGGAAAATTTTAAATAAAACGCAAAATTCTTAATCTTCATCAATATTTATTTTATCTCCTTCAAAATATGCTCCATTAGAAGCGATACACAAATGCCAACGTTTCTTCCAATCATCAAAAAATTTTTTATAGGCGCTTTCCGGTATGGCTTTGAGTTCCCTCTGCGAATTCTGTTTTACGTCTTCTATGGATTCAAAACGCGTTCCTCTGAGTGGTAATTTGAGGTTGGGAAACAGGAAAAAGTCACACGGTGCAAGATCAGGTGAATACGGTGGCTGTTCGATGGTATTTATTGAATGTTTGGCCTTAAAATCGTTGATAATGTTGAACAAATTGAGGTGAATCGGAACAAGCCGGGCGTTGACACGTCGCATACACAAATTGTCCACCAAAATCAAACGAGCCATCTCACGACCGATGCCTAGCTCTCGTGCTATCTCTCTAACACTCACATGAGGATTTTTGAACACGATTTCCTTTGCCTTTTCAATGTTTTCGTCGGTGGTAGAGGTCGAAGGTCGTCCAGAACGCGGCATGTCTTCGACGGTCGTACGACAGTCCTGAAAGGCTTTGTACCACTCATAAACTTGAGTTTTCGATAAAACTGATTCCCCATAAGCCTTTTGTAGCATTCGCAACGATTCTGCACACGAAATTTCGTTCGAAAAACAAAATTTGATGCAAAACTCTTTGTTCAATATTTTTTTTCCATTGTTTTTTTCGCAACGCACTACTGAGGTGAACTGGTTTCAACAGCTGCCGTAAACGAACTGTCTGACAGATCGCGCTCATTTTTGGCATAGTAATTAAGGACAGTGCTGCACAAACTACATAAACTTAAAATATCGAAAAATATACAGCGCGCGAATTTTAAATGAGAATTTCCGAAAGCTTTTCGGTCACAATGTAAGTCCAGTGCAAAATATCCCTAGAAAATTTCAATTTACTTTACATCAATTCATATATATTCATATATAATCCTTTTAATAGCACTACAATATTATTATTTACGTATATACTAGAATTAAGTAAATTTACTTTAAGGGCTTCAGTCAAATATAATTACAGACTATCTTTTGCATTTATTTTGATTTAGTTTTTTTTAAAATAATTTTTAAAACCAGTTGCTTCGCCATTCGCTTATTTAGCTGTTTAAGAAATAATAAATGAATATGGCTTCTATAAAAATATTTATGTATAATATAAAAAGTTATTTTACAACTTATACTTTATTCTATTTTATATTTGTACATATATTTGTTTAATATGTGTTTATTTTTTATGCTACTAGAAAACATATGTAAAAGGTTTACTTAGTGATATAGAATTAGTTTAATATAGTTGATGTTAAATCATTCTCGGTCAGGTTATTATTTTATTTCTAATCTATTATATTTCTAATCTTCATTTATTGAATATTTATATATTTTTATAATTACTAAAAAACATATGGGGAAGTTTTTGTCTACTATTTTAAATTAGATTAACTAGATCGAAAGGTTTGTAAATTTTTTATTGACTGTTATTGACTTAATACCCTCAAAACTACTAACCTTCACAGAAGCACCTGGTATTATTTGTACTTATCTGTTACAAAAAAAGAATTTAGCCACATTCAGGAAACTTTTTATTGGTGAAAATTTTTATTGGTGAGGTTTCCATAACCTCAAAGCCAGTTCTTGACTGTAGAAAGAATCCTAACTGTGTAAGTCTCAACAATAGAATTTCGTTCTTCCACATTTCTGATTACTGAATCATTAAAGAATATAAATGAGTGGATGAAGTAGATACAAAAATCGCTATTTACAATTTATTCCTTACAATGATACGTATTAAATAAGGAAATTCCACACAATAGGCCTTTTTCACTTTATTAAC
>NW_024035649.1:0-3429 GCF_002237135.1 Teleopsis dalmanni | reverse complement strand
AAAAAAAAAAAAATACGTTTACCCCACAAATTTAATTCCTATAAAAATTTTGTTAATTATTTTAAAGTAATATAGAATATATTTTAAGTATATGTGAGAGAGTTAGTTGCGATTTTCAACTTACTATTTTTAAAAAATGCGCTATGAGAAATTCATGAAAATTATTGAGTGTGATTATCTATAAGATCAGATAAGTTTGTGTCTGATCTTGTCAACTTTGGAACACTCATTAATGATTGGCTTAAAATAAATATAATGTCATATTTTCTTTCTAATAAAAACAGTGTACGCAAAAAGTACGGATACGTTTTTAAGTAAAACTTGGAATCATATGATTTTTTTACTAGATTTTACTAGCAGTTTTATTTGAATAAAGTAGAAATGACTTTCAAATTTTACAATATATTTTTTATTATAAATTTCGTGTCATGACGACAATTCTTCAAGCAAATTTTATTTAAACGAAATAACAACTTGCACTTACATACACTTTCACCTTACTAGATTATGTGTACGCGAACAGAAAATTACAAAAACCAAGTAACTTTTTACTTGTGTTTTACTATAAGTACGTACGGGAACAGGTCTATATAGATCATTGCTGTTTTGTCTAATATTTTTATGTGTTACTAAAAAAGAAACGAAAGATTTGCTTAACTTTTGAATATTTTTTTTATTTACTTTTAGTTTATTCCCATATACCTTTTGTTTATTCAGCATCATTTTATCCTTTTTTACTTATTTATAATTATATAACAGTTAAATTTAAGTTTATTAAGTTAAGTTTAAGTTTATTTATAATTCTTTTTTACTGGAAAAAAGAAAATTTGCAAAAACCTTTTTCAAAACTGTTTATATTTAAACTTAATCATCTACGGATGAAAAACATTAAAAAATTTAATTTTTTTTTGCATTTCTAGTAATTGCAAGTTAAAAAAAATAAAAAATTTGCGGATTAAGAAAATTACAGTAAAGGATATTACAGTAAATGTGATTATTATGAGGAAGCTTTTATGTTCTATGTTCTATACCTGTCAATATGACTTAATATTAATGAAATTATGATAGTAAGATAATGAAGTAAAATATTAATTAAATTATTTAAAATATAACCCAAATAACCTTATTTACTATTTAGTTCTAAAGTGTTATTATTATTATTTCTAAATTTGTAATCTCTTCGCTTAGACATCTTAATAAATCCATTAATCGGGTACTCGAAACATGTTGTAATAAAAAACGCTACTATATTGCTAAAAATATAACTACATATAATAATTGTTATCTGAAAGATATGGAATTCAAAATAGTGTAAAACTTTATAAATAATATATTTAAAATACCACATTAAGCCGACTAATGTAAATTGGAGGTCTATACAAAGTAGCCATTAAATGCAGAATGGCGAAATGCCATAGATATGCTTGGAAAGATATTTTCGCTAAAACTGTAGACGATGGAAGCACTGACGTTTTATGAAAAATTCCTATAAATAAAAATGAAATAAATTAAATAATTTAAAAATAAAATTAAAAATATTCATTTTATAGTATCTAAGTATGTAATATGAAAACAGTTGCTATAATTTTATAACTTACCTCCCATTTTAAAGCACATGCCAAAAACAAATAATCCACATATGATAACCCATAAATTTTTGTATAATCCTGCAAAAATTGCAACAAAAATAGATGGCTTCTCAAAAGTTTGTTCCATCATTAAAGTTCCAATAGATATTAATACAAAAAACATTGGAATGAGTGACCACCAGGCCAGCTTATACTTGAGAATTCTGTGATAATTCTGTGTAGCATTATTATTATTATTTACTAATTTTAAAAACACATCCGAACAGATAATGCCGCACAAATATCCGCTAATATTGGTATAGAAAGGTATATAAGTTTGGTAGAACGTTTCATTATTTCTGAAGTACAAGTATCGGTATGTTCTGAAAAATATATGTATGTATAAAAGTATTTATTTTACGAGTATCGAAAAATATATGTGTTATGTATAATGGAAATGATCACAATATATTAAGTGTGATTGGTTAGTGGTAGTTTCTTTGTTGTCAGAAAATGTTCCTAATTTTCTGGTAGAAATTGTTAAAATTACAACTACTTAGAGATATGTACCAGACAAGGTACCTTCTGCTCAAAAAGTATTCGGATTTTGTAAATAAAATACACAAATTTAAATTTTATTCCAAATTTATTTTATCTCCTTCAAAATATGCTTCTTCTAAAGCGATACACATATGCCAACACTTAATCCAATCTTCCATACACTTTTCGTAGGCCCGTGCAGGTATGGCTTTTAGTTCCTTCAGCGAATTCTCTTTTACCGATTCAATCGACACAAAACGCTTACCACGAAGGGTAAGCGATCCAGATCTGGCGAGTATGGTGTCTGAGCGATGACAGTGGTGCCGTGAGTGGTCAAAAAAATGCGTACAACAATAATTTTCCATAGTAAAAATCGCTAAATGCACTTGAGGTAGTCTCACATTAACAGCTGCTGTAAACAAACTGATTGATAGATGGCGCTCGAATTTGTACCACATGTCAAGAAAGGGTGTACCAACATACTAAAAAAAATTTTGAAAACGGTCTATTAGTTAAGGAGTAGTTAACAAACAACAAAATCCGGATACTTTTTGAGCAGAAGATATACTCAAGCATTGACAATATGAGCATTTTTATCCAATCAAAAAACTATCTTCTCATTTAAATTGATTTACGAATATTTTGAAGTAATTAAAATCCTATTTGGGAAAGATAGGATATGAAGGTACATATATATGAAAATATGAAGGTAATGAAAGGGTAGACAAATGAGTTGCAGTTAGTCTCTACATAGGTCAAAAACTATTCTACGGAGTTAACAATACTGTCAGTAATAGCACGATATGTGAAAAATAGAAGAAAAGTCTCATGACTATCCATAAAGGCGCACGATAAGGAAACAGGGTTGTCAACTCTAAACAAATTAATTTGGAATCTATTTTAAACCTAAGCAAAAAAGATATAAAGATATAAAAATTTACCCTTAACTAAAAATAGGTCACCGTTTATATAAAAACCCACTTTTTTGTATTAAATTTGATCAGTTTTTATATTAACTTCTCATACAATTATCACATCTAATATGACGAGTAACATTACTAGGCAGCCCTAAATCTATCCTTAATAATACATCAAGGGTTTATATATTATATACTTACTCTGGATACATGTGATAAATTGGTTCGAGGTTTAAGTAGTATGTTAATAAACTTGGTATCAAAAAAGCACATAGAATTAACACAAAGTATATGTACTTCTTCAAATTTGGATATCTAGAGATAAAGTTAAAAGCGGAATACTGTAGTTTAAGAAATTGTAGGTTATTTTCTTTGAACTTACTTTGCTGTAATTATTGTGATTA
>NW_024035648.1:0-3431 GCF_002237135.1 Teleopsis dalmanni | reverse complement strand
ATAATGCCGAAAAACCGACCGAAATGGTTTCGATATGAAAAAAAACTGCATTTTTGCATTAAATCCTGTATTTTTGGTAATTTAAATTTATGCGTAAAACCATAAAATTCGTTTCAGTTTGTGAAATATTTGTGAAACATATGTGCAAAATGTATCTGAAATTGTACGAATTAATGTTTGCTGCTTTGTTCAGTGTTGTCACTTCATTATGAATGCAACATTGCAACATTGTCATTGTCAATAATGCAATATTCTGCAATGATTGCAATCATTTGGAAAATTAAATTGAATTTGATTTACAAAAACTTAAACAGTTTTGTATCTCAATAAACCAAAATCAATATCAAACTATTGTGTACAAATAGAAATTTTTTTTTGGAAAACATTTTCCCACACTAGACATACAAAATGTCTCTGAAGTCGGTTTTAAGTTGTCTGTGAAAAAAAGTGATTTCCTTTTAAACAGAAAAACGCATCCGCCGTTTCTTAACTTACTCTGACCTATGCTAATATTTCATTTTTAAAACCAACGAATCCTTTGTGAAGCCACAAAGACTTTCAATACTATTATTCATAGCATATATGTTTGTTTTTATTTATACTGTATAGAATAGGTAAGTATGTATGTACTTTATGATATGCTTAAACCACGTTGACAGTACCAGGAACGCATAAATTTTGCTCAATTTCTGTCATTTCCCAAACATATCATTTCTACTGCGCGCTTTATCCTTGCGCTATCGTCAGTATACAATGCCATAGTGCCTGTTCGCTGTGGATTCCTTTCTGCTTGGTTTCTATGAAGTACATAGAAACGCCCACGGATGTCGTTGTTTTTCTTTGAATTTGGGAAAAATAATATTTTTCTTATAATACAACAAATGTTCGAAAATAACAAAAAACCCAAATTCACAACATTTGCAATACGTTTTTGTCGCATTAGCAAACGTGCTCGTAGCCAAAGAAAATTGGAGGGCATGCATGTCGATATATTAAAAAACAGGGTTTTTGTTAATACTCTAAGGAGATAAAAACATTTTATACAATTGTATGTAATATAAGTTAATATAGCAAAGCAATATGAGCAGATTATCACACTGACTTGCAAAGAGTACAACTAAATCAGCACAAACGCAATAGAACTCGTTAAGAAGCAAGTATATTTCACTTAATAGAGAGACCAACTTACTCAAGTGATATTGATACGGAAATTATACGAAAACTAAATATGACTTCCAATTAACAAAAAAAAAAAGCCAAAAAACCTCAATTGGCACGAGACCCTGAAAATAAAATACAAAGATTCATTTTTTTTCGATGCATCTCTGCGTATTGTAGCGCCTGAACATATGCTTTGGTATTTGTTTTCAATTTTCTGTTGGATTTCTGTTTGTTAAATTCTGTGCTATTCTCAATTGAATTGAATCTCGTTTTTAATATATTTGCTTGATATCGCATGAGTATGTATGCCTTCTGTATGGCAAGCATTGCTTGCAGTCATCAAAGTCTGACTTTATGACAATATGCAAATGTATCGCATTAATGTATTAGGATTCGGATCTACATACATTCCCGTATATGCCTGTCTGCAAATGTGTTTATTATGTTGTTGTTATCGCTTTGAGCTACTAAAGTTTATCAGTTTGTGTTAAGGTTCAATTTTCTATGATTTTGTACTGGATTTCTCGTTTTTCCTTTGTTTATTTTTTTAATGTCAAATTTTATCAATGGAATGGAAAAATTTTAAAGGCATGACTTAAGGTTAGTCAGTGTATAATAAGTTTCAAAAGTTTTAGAAGCTGCCTTTACTATTTTTAGATAATTTAAAAAGTAACTTAAAATTAAAATAGGAATAGGAAAAAACGGGGTACCACCTCCCAACGGAGCTGGGCACGGCGACCATGATTAATCTTTTGTGCTGCAACAGGCCCTAACCGAACAGAAGACATTCCGCCTTCCGAATATCGACCGTTGAGTACTTCCTTATGTCAGAAGAGGAGAGTAGTTTTCGACCCAGTGACCTCCTTCTGCGCCAGATCAAGGTTGGACAGTCTCTTCTGCTTCTAAGCAGAGTCAACAATCTATCTCTTTGGACAGACCTATTTTGTTAAGGTCCATAGTGATCCGTTAAATATCCCACCAGTAATCTCAACTCTGTTCTATGGAAGAAGGATACCTAACCACAACTGTAGGTAAAGTAACACACAAATTACATCACTCCAAGCAATGTTCAACTCAAGTTTAATATATCTGATTCAATCATTTTGAAAACATAGTATATATTGTCTTCTTAAAGAAGACAATGACTCTTAAGGTGACTCTTTATGTCGGGTATACAAATATTGGCTCATCCTTGAAACCATGACAGAGCTAAATGTGTGCAAGTGCGCTTAAGTGTTCAAAACTTTCCCTCAACAAAGCCATTGTTCTTTATATTGTTGCAACAAAATGACTTCGCGTTCCGAAATAGGAATTCATTTTAACTAGAGCAGACAGCACACCCTTGTCTGATACCAGTAATATAGACTTTTATTGCTTGTTTTATTAATGCATCAACTCTAGTTACTTGCTGACGTATGATTACTTTTACCAAAAACAATCAGTGTGGCCTCATAACTGTGATATCACAATAGGCTCACTTTGAAGTCCTAAGTGAGCTACGTTTTTTTTAAGAGACTGGCTACCGTTTAAATCTGCTATCTACCATATCCAAATTCAATCGATATTACATTAAGATAATAATAGAAAATAAAAATCATTTCTCAATATTTCTTTATTTATTAAAATCGTTTGAATAGCTTAAAAATACTTCTTGCAATTTCTTTCCTTTAAACTTAAAAAATAAACCTCTTAATTATCTTATACAATTTTCATAAATGTTCAAGTATCTAATGAATTTTTACTATCTTTTATGACCACAATAAAACAACGTGCACTTATCGAAATCATAATATTTATTTAACATTTTAATACCTTAATTTATGAACACATATTTCATTGTCTCATTAAATATATGTATAAGGATACATTGCCAAAATTGTTATTTGTTTCATAATTTTAATAAAATAAGCCACTAAAATCATAATATCCATTTTCTACCAAGAAATATTAATAAATCAGCATATTGTTTGCTTATTGAGTCTTTATCCTTTATTTATGAAAGCAAAATTTAAATACATAAAATCAATATTGGCATATACGAGTATCTGCGCCATCACTCTTATCTCGCATATGCCGCTCCAAAGCGCTTATAACAATTTATATCTGCCAAATGTATAATCGCAGTAGCATTTACAATTATTTACGAAAAGGACTAGCAGAGCTTAAACGGATTATATTGTACAACTTGATGACCCATAAGACGCAAAGGCACAATTGACGCAATTATCCTTGCGACTTTTTCGTTCGCTCCATCATAGCCATTGCGGTTT